>NW_027365373.1:0-118636 GCF_046119375.1 Phyllobates terribilis
CAATCATTTCTGGACGTTTTTCAATGGCAAAAATCAATGAATATTGTAAATGCACAAAACAGTAAATTTCTCCGCATTGCAAGGTGCAATTCTGAAATTTTTTGCTTTTTCCTGCTCCTCTTAGTATGATAAAGAAGATTCAAAGAGAGTGAGATGCCAGCTCCTTTCATTCAGTCAGTAGCTTCAATCATTTCTGGTATATGAATAACATGATGTTTTTCAATGGCAAAAATCAATGAATATTGTAACTGCACAAACAGTAATTTCTCCGCATTGCAAGGTGCAATTCTGAAATTTTTTGCTTTTTCCTGCTCCTCTTAGCATGGTAAAGAAGATTCAAAGAGAGTGAGATGCCAGCTCCTTTCATTCAGTCAGTAGCTTCAATCATTTCTGGATGTTTTTCAATGGCAAAAATCAATGAATATTGTAAATGCACAAACAGTAATTTCTCCGCATTGCAAGGTGCAATTCTGAAATTTTTTGCTTTTCCTGCTCCTCTTAGCATGATAAAGAAGATTCAAAGAGAGTGAGATGCCAGCTCCTTTCATTCAGTCAGTAGCTTCAATCATTTCTGGACGTTTTTCAATGGCAAAAATCAATGAATACTTGTAAATGCACAAACAGTAATTTCTCCGCATTGCAAGGTGCAATTCTGAAATTTTTTGCTTTTTCCTGCTCCTCTTAGCATGATAAAGAAGATTCAAAGAGAGTGAGATGCCAGCTCCTTTCATTCAGTCAGTAGCTTCAATCATTTCTGGACGTTTTTCAATGGCAAAAATCAATGAATATTGGAAATGCACAAACAGTAATTTCTCCGCATTGCAAGGTGCCACTTCTGAATTTTTTGCTTTTTCCTGCTCCTCTTAGCATGATAAAGAAGATTCAAAGAGAGTGAGATGCCAGCTCCTTTCATTCAGTCAGTAGCTTCAATCATTTCTGGTATATGAATAACATGATGTTTTTCAATGGCAAAAATCAATGAATATTGTAACTGCACAAACAGTAATTTCTCCGCTTTGCAAGGTGCAATTCTGAAATTTTTGCTTTTCCTGCTCCTCTTAGCATGGTAAAGAAGATTCAAAGAGAGTGAGATGCCAGCTCCTTTCATTCAGTCAGTAGCTTCAATCATTTCTGGACGTTTTTCAATGGCAAAAATCAATGAATATTGTAAATGCACAAACAGTAATTTCTCCGCATTGCAAGGTGCAATTCTGAATTTTTTTGCTTTTTCCTGCTCCTCTTAGCATGATAAAGAAGATTCAAAGAGAGTGAGATGCCAGCTCCTTTCATTCAGTCAGTAGCTTCAAACATTTCTGGTATAAACATTTCTGGACGTTTTTCAATGGCAAAAATCAATGAATATTGTAAATGCACAAACAGTATTTCTCCGCATTGCAAGGTGCAATTCTGAAATTTTTTTGCTTTTTCCTGCTCCTCTTAGCATGATAAAGAAGATTCAAAGAGATTGAGATGCCAGCTCCTTTCATTCAGTCAGTAGCTTCAATCATTTCTGGAACGTTTTTCAATGGCAATAATCAATGAATATTGTAAATGCACAAACAGTAATTTCTCCGCATTGCAAGGTGCAATTCTGAAATTTTTTGCTTTTTCCTGCTCCTCTTAGCATGATAAAGAAGATTCAAAGAGAGTGAGATACCAGCTCCTTTCATTCAGTCAGTAGCTTCAATCATTTCTGGTATATGAATAACATGATGTTTTTCAATGGCAAAAATCATGAATATTGTAAATGCACAAACAGTAATTTCTCCGCATTGCAAGGTGCAATTCTGAAATTTTTTGCTTTTTCCTGCTCCTCTTAGCATGGTAAAGAAGATTCAAAGAGAGTGAGATGCCAGCTCCTTTCATTCAGTCAGTAGCTTCAATCATTTCTGGACGTTTTTTCAATGGCAAAAATCAATGAATATTGTAAATGCACAAACAGTAATTTCTCCGCATTGCAAGGTGCAATTCTGAAATTTTTGCTTTTTCCTGCTCCTCTTAGCATGATAAAGAAGATTCAAAGAGAGTGAGATGCCAGCTCCTTTCATTCAGTCAGTAGCTTCAATCATTTCTGGACGTTTTTCAATGGCAAAAATCAATGAATATTGTAAATGCACAAACAGTAATTTCTCCGCATTGCAAGGTGCAATTCTGAAATGTTTTGCTTTTTCCTGCTCCTCTTAGCATGATAAAGAAGATTCAAAGAGAGTGAGATGCCAGCTCCTTTCATTCAGTCAGTAGCTTCAATCATTTCTGGGTATGAATAACATGATGTTTTTCAATGGCAAAAATCAATGAATATTGTAAATGCACAAACAGTAATTTCTCCACATTGCAAGGTGCAATTCTGAAATTTTTTGCTTTTTCCTGCTCCTCTTAGCATGATAAAGAAGATTCAAAGAGAGTGGAGATGCCAGCTCCTTTCATTCAGTCAGTAGCTTCAATCATTTCTGGACGTTTTTCAATGGCAAAAATCAATGAATATTGTAAATGCACAAACAGTAATTTCTCCGCATTGCAAGGTGCAATTCTGAAATTTTTTGCTTTTTCCTGCTCCTCTTAGCTTGATAAAGAAGATTCAAAGAGAGTGAGATGCCAGCTCCTTTCATTCAGTCAGTAGCTTCAATCATTTCTGGACATTTTTCAATGGCAAAAATCAATGAATATTGTAAATGCACAAACAGTAATTTCTCCGCATTGCAAGGTGCAATTCTGAATTTTTTTGCTTTTTCCTGCTCCTCTTAGCATGATAAAGAAGATTCAAAGAGAGTGAGATGCCAGCTCCTTTCATTCAGTCAGTAGCTTCAAACATTTCTGGTATAAACATTTCTGGACGTTTTTCAATGGCAAAAATCAATGAATATTGTAAATGCACAAACAGTAATATCTCCACATTGCAAGGTGCAATTCTGAAATTTTTTGCTTTTTCCTGCTAATCCTAGCATGATAAAGAATATTCAAATAGAGTGAGATGCCAGCTCCTTTCATTCAGTCAGTAGCTTCAAACATTTCTGGACGTTTTTCAATGGCAAAAATCAATGAATATTGTATATGCACAAACAGTAATTTCTCCGCATTGTAAGGTGGAATTCTGAAATTTTTTGCTTTTTCCTGCTCCTCTTAGCATGATAAGAAGATTCAAAGATAGTGAGATGCAGCTTCTTTCATTCAGTCAGTAGCTTCAAACATTTCTGGTAAATGAATAACATGATGTTTTTCAATGGCAAAAATCAATGAATATTGTAAATGCACAAAGAGTAATTTCTCCGCATTGCAAGGTGCAATTCTGAAATTTTTTGCTTTTTCCTGCTCCTCTTAGCATGATAAAGAAGACTCAAGAGAGTTACATGCCAGCTCCTTTCATTCAGTCAGTAGCTTCAATCATTTCTGGACGTTTTTCAATGGCAAAAATCAATGAATATTGTAAATGCACAAACAGTAATTTCTCCGCATTGCAAGGTGCAATTCTGAAATTTTTTGCTTTTTCCTGCTCCTCTTAGCATGATAAAGAAGATTCAAAGAGAGTGAGATGCCAGCTCCTTTCATTCAGTCAGTAGCTTCAATCATTTCTGGACGTTTTTCAATGGCAAAAATCAATGAATATTGTAAATGCACAAACAGTAATTTCTCCGCATTGCAAGGTGCAATTCTGAAATTTTTTGCTTTTTCCTGCTCCTCTTAGCATGATAAAGAAGATTCAAAGAGAGTGAGATGCCAGCTCCTTTCATTCAGTCAGTAGCTTCAATCATTTCTGGTATATGAATAACATGATGTTTTTCAATGGCAAAAATCAATGAATATTGTAACTGCACAAACAGTAATTTCTCCGCATTGCAAGGTGCAATTCTGAAATTTTTTGCTTTTTCCTGCTCCTCTTAGCATGGTAAAGAAGATTCAAAGAGAGTGAGATGCCAGCTCCTTTTCATTCAGTCAGTAGCTTCAATCATTTCTGGACGTTTTTCAATGGCAAAAATCAATGAATATTGTAAATGCACAAACAGTAATTTCTCCGCATTGCAAGGTGCAATTCTGAATTTTTTTGCTTTTTCCTGCTCCTCTTAGCATGATAAAGAAGATTCAAAGAGAGTGAGATGCCAGCTCCTTTCATTCAGTCAGTAGCTTCAATCACTTCTGGACGTTTTTCAATGGCAAAATCAATGAATATTGTAAATGCACAAACAGTAATTTCTCCGCATTGCAAGGTGCAATTCTGAAATTTTTTGCTTTTTCCTGCTCCTCTTAGCATGATAAAGAAGATTCAAAGAGAGTGAGATGCCAGCTCCTTTCATTCAGTCAGTAGCTTCAATCATTTCTGGTATATGAATAACATGATGTTTTTCAATGGCAAAAATCAATGAATATTGTAAATGCACAAACAGTAATTTCTCCGCATTGCAAGGTGCAATTCTGAAATTTTTTGCTTTTTCCTGCTCCTCTAGCATGGTAAAGAAGATTCAAAGAGAGTGAGATGCCAGCTCCTTTCATTCAGTCAGTAGCTTCAATCATTTCTGGACGTTTTTTCAATGGCAAAAATCAATGAATATTGTAAATGCACAAACAGTAATTTCTCCGCATTGCAAGGTGCAATTCTGAAATTTTTGCTTTTTCCTGCTCCTCTTAGCATGATAAAGAAGATTCAAAGAGAGTGAGATGCCAGCTCCTTTCATTCAGTCAGTAGCTTCAATCATTTCTGGACGTTTTTCAATGGCAAAAATCAATGAATATTGTAAATGCACAAACAGTAATTTCTCCGCATTGCAAGGTGCAATTCTGAAATTTTTTGCTTTTTTCCTGCTCCTCTTAGCATGATAAAGAAGATTCAAAGAGAGTGAGATGCCAGCTCCTTTCATTCAGTCAGTAGCTTCAATCATTTCTGGACGTTTTTCAATGGCAAAAATCAATGAATATTGTAAATGCACAAACAGTAATTTCTCCGCATTGCAAAGGTGCACTTCTGAAATTTTTTGCTTTTTCCTGCTCCTCTTAGCATGATAAAGAAGATTCAAAGAGAGTGAGATGCCAGCTCCTTTCATTCAGTCAGTAGCTTCAATCATTTCTGGTATATGAATAACATGATGTTTTTCAATGGCAAAAATCAATGAATATTGTAACTGCACAAACAGTAATTTCTCCGCATTGCAAGGTGCAATTCTGAAATTTTTTGCTTTTTCCTGCTCCTCTTAGCATGGTAAAGAAGATTCAAAGAGAGTGAGATGCCAGCTCCTTTCATTCAGTCAGTAGCTTCAATCATTTCTGGACGTTTTTCAATGGCAAAAATCAATGAATATTGTAAATGCACAAACAGTAATTTCTCCGCATTGCAAGGTGCAATTCTGATTTTTTTTGCTTTTTCCTGCTCCTCTTAGCATGATAAAGAAGATTCAAAGAGAGTGAGATGCCAGCTCCTTTCATTCAGTCAGTAGCTTCCAATCACTTCTGGACGTTTTTCAATGGCAAAAATCAATGAATATTGTAAATGCACAAACAGTAATTTCTCCGCATTGCAAGGTGCATTCTGAAATTTTTTGCTTTTTCCTGCTCCTCTTAGCATGATAAAGAAGATTCAAAGAGAGTGAGATGCCAGCTCCTTTCATTCAGTCAGTAGCTTCAATCATTTCTGGTATATGAATAACATGATGTTTTTCAATGGCAAAAATCAATGAATATTGTAAATGCACAAACAGTAATTTCTCCGCATTGCAAGGTGCAATTCTGAAATTTTTTGCTTTTTCCTGCTCCTCTTAGCATGGTAAAGAAGATTCAAAGAGAGTGAGATGCCAGCTCCTTTCATTCAGTCAGTAGCTTCAATCATTTCTGGACGTTTTTCAATGGCAAAAATCAATGAATATTGTAAATGCACAAACAGTAATTTCTCCGCATTGCAAGGTGCAATTCTGAAATTTTTTGCTTTTTCCTGCTCCTCTTAGCATGATAAAGAAGATTCAAAGAGAGTGAGATGCCAGCTCCTTTCATTCAGTCAGTAGCTTCAATCATTTCTGGACGTTTTTCAATGGCAAAAATCAATGAATATTGTAAATGCACAAACAGTAATTTCTCCGCATTGCAAGGTGCAATTCTGAAATGTTTTGCTTTTTCCTGCTCCTCTTAGCATGATAAAGAAGATTCAAAGAGAGTGAGATGCCAGCTCCTTTCATTCAGTCAGTAGCTTCAATCATTTCTGGGTATGAATAACATGATGTTTTTCAATGGCAAAAATCAATGAATATTGTAAATGCACAAACAGTAATTTCTCCACATTGCAAGGTGCAATTCTGAAATTTTTTGCTTTTTCCTGCTCCTCTTAGCATGATAAAGAAGATTCAAAGAGAGTGAGATGCCAGCTCCTTTCATTCAGTCAGTAGCTTCAATCATTTCTGGACGTTTTTCAATGGCAAAAATCAATGAATATTGTAAATGCACAAACAGTAATTTCTCCGCATTGCAAGGTGCAATTCTGAAATTTTTTGCTTTTTCCTGCTCCTCTTAGCATGATAAAGAAGATTCAAAGAGAGTGAGATGCCAGCTCCTTTCATTCAGTCAGTAGCTTCAATCATTTCTGGTATATGAATAACATGATGTTTTTCAATGGCAAAAATCAATGAATATTGTAAATGCACAAACAGTAATTTCTCCGCATTGCAAGGTGCAATTCTGAAATTTTTTGCTTTTTCCTGCTCCTCTTAGCATGGTAAAGAAGATTCAAAGAGAGTGAGATGCCAGCTCCTTTCATTCAGTCAGTAGCTTCAATCATTTCTGGACGTTTTTCAATGGCAAAAATCAATGAATATTGTAAATGCACAAACAGTAATTTCTCCGCATTGCAAGGTGCAATTCTGAAATTTTTTGCTTTTTCCTGCTCCTCTTAGCATGATAAAGAAGATTCAAAGAGAGTGAGATGCCAGCTCCTTTCATTCAGTCAGTAGCTTCAATCATTTCTGGACGTTTTTCAATGGCAAAAATCAATGAATATTGTAAATGCACAAACAGTAATTTCTCCGCATTGCAAGGTGCAATTCTGAAATGTTTTGCTTTTTCCTGCTCCTCTTAGCATGATAAAGAAGATTCAAAGAGAGTGAGATGCCAGCTCCTTTCATTCAGTCAGTAGCTTCAATCATTTCTGGGAATGAATAACATGATGTTTTTCAATGGCAAAAATCAATGAATATTGTAAATGCACAAACAGTAATTTCTCCGCATTGCAAGGTGCAATTCTGAAATTTTTTGCTTTTTCCTGCTCCTCTTAGCATGATAAAGAAGATTCAAAGAGAGTGAGATGCCAGCTCCTTTCATTCAGTCAGTAGCTTCAATCATTTCTGGACATTTTTCAATGGGAAAAATCAATGAATATTGTAAATGCACAAACAGTAATTTCTCCGCATTGCAAGGTGCAATTCTGAATTTTTTTGCTTTTTCCTGCTCCTCTTAGCATGATAAAGAAGATTCAAAGAGAGTGAGATGCCAGCTCCTTTCATTCAGTCAGTAGCTTCAAACATTTCTGGTATAAACATTTCTGGACGTTTTTCAATGGCAAAAATCAATGAATATTGTAAATGCACAAACAGTAATATCTCCACATTGCAAGGTGCAATTCTGAAATTTTTTGCTTTTTCCTGCTAATCCTAGCATGATAAAGAAGATTCAAAGAGAGTGAGATGCCAGCTCCTTTCATTCAGTCAGTAGCTTCAATCATTTCTGGTATATGAATAACATGATGTTTTTCAATGGCAAAAATCAATGAATATTGTAAATGCACAAACAGTAATTTCTCCGCATTGCAAGGTGCAATTCTGAAATTTTTTGCTTTTTCCTGCTCCTCTTAGCATGGTAAAGAAGATTCAAAGAGAGTGAGATGCCAGCTCCTTTCATTCAGTCAGTAGCTTCAATCATTTCTGGACGTTTTTCAATGGCAAAAATCAATGAATATTGTAAATGCACAAACAGTAATTTCTCCGCATTGCAAGGTGCAATTCTGAAATTTTTTGCTTTTTCCTGCTCCTCTTAGCATGATAAAGAAGATTCAAAGAGAGTGAGATGCCAGCTCCTTTCATTCAGTCAGTAGCTTCAAACATTTCTGGACATTTTTCAATGGCAAAAATCAATGAATATTGTAAATGCACAAACAGTAATATCTCCACATTGCAAGGTGCAATTCTGAAATGTTTTGCTTTTTCCTGTTAATCCTAGCATGATAAAGAAGATTCAAAGAGAGTGAGATGCCAGCTCCTTTCATTTAGTCAGTAGCTTCAAACATTTCTGGTATATGAAAAACATGTTTTTCAATGGCAAAAATCAATGAATATTGTAAATGCACAAACAGTAATATCTCCACATTGCAAGGTGCAATTCTGAAATTTTTTGCTTTTTCCTGCTAATCCTAGCATGATAAAGAAGATTCAAAGAGAGTGAGATGCCAGCTCCTTTCATTCAGTCAGTAGCTTCAAACATTTCTGGTATATGAAAAACATGTTTTTCAATGGCAAAAATCAATGAATATTGTAAATGCACAAACAGTAATATCTCCACATTGCAAGGTGCAATTCTGAAATTCTTTGCTTTTTCCTGCTAATCCTAGCATGATAAAGAAGATTCAAAGAGAGTGAGATGCCAGCTCCTTTCATTCAGTCAGTAGCTTCAAACATTTCTGGTATATGAAAAACATGTTTTTCAATGGCAAAAATCAATGAATATTGTAAATGCACAAACAGTAATATCTCCACATTGCAAGGTGCAGTTCTGAAATTTTTAGCTTTTTCCTGTTAATCCTAGCATGATAAAGAAGATTCAAAGAGAGTGAGATGCCAGCTCCTTTCATTCAGTCAGTAGCTTCAAACATTTCTGGACGTTTTTCAATGGCAAAAATCAATGAATATTGTAAATGCACAAACAGTAATATCTCCACATTGCAAGGTGCAATTCTGAAATTTTTTGCTTTTTCCTGTTAATCCTAGCATGATAAAGAAGATTCAAAGAGAGTGAGATGCCAGCTCCTTTCATTCAGTCAGTAGCTTCAAACATTTCTGGTATATGAAAAACATGTTTTTCAATGGCAAAAATCAATGAATATTGTAAATGCACAAACAGTAATATCTCCACATTGCAAGGTGCAATTCTGAAATTTTTTGCTTTTTCCTGCTAATCCTAGCATGATAAAGAAGATTCAAAGAGAGTGAGATGCCAGCTCCTTTCATTCAGTCAGTAGCTTCAAACATTTCTGGTATATGAAAAACATGTTTTTCAATGGCAAAAATCAATGAATATTGTAAATGCACAAACAGTAATATCTCCACATTGCAAGGTGCAATTCTGAAATTTTTTGCTTTTTCCTGCTAATCCTAGCATGATAAAGAAGATTCAAATAGAGTGAGATGCCAGCTCCTTTCATTCAGTCAGTAGCTTCAAACATTTCTGGACGTTTTTCAATGGCAAAAATCAATGAATATTGTAAATGCACAAACAGTAATATCTCCACATTGCAAGGTGCAATTCTGAAATTTTTTGCTTTTTCCTGCTAATCCTAGCATGATAAAGAAGATTCAAAGAGAGTAAGATGCCAGCTCCTTTCATTCAGTCAGTAGCTTCAAACATTTCTGGACGTTTTTCAATGGCAAAAATCAATGAATATTGTAAATGCACAAACAGTAATTTCTCCGCATTGCAAGGTGCAATTCTGAAATTTTTTGCTTTTTCCTGCTCCTCTTAGCATGATAAAGAAGATTCAAAGAGAGTGAGATGCCAGCTCCTTTCATTCAGTCAGTAGCTTCAATCATTTCTGGACGTTTTTCAATGGCAAAAATCAATGAATATTGTAAATGCACAAACAGTAATTTCTCCGCATTGTAAGGTGCAATTCTGAAATTTTTTGCTTTTTCCTGCTCCTCTTAGCATGATAAAGAAGATTCAAAGATAGTGAGATGCCAGCTTCTTTCATTCAGTCAGTAGCTTCAAACATTTCTGGTATATGAATAACATGATGTTTTTCAATGGCAAAAATCAATGAATATTGTAAATGCACAAACAGTAATTTCTCCGCATTGCAAGTTGCAATTCTGAAATTTTTTGCTTTTTCCTGCTCCTCTTAGCATGATAAAGAAGATTCAAAGAGAGTGAGATGCCAGCTCCTTTCATTCAGTCAGTAGCTTCAATCATTTCTGGTATATGAATAACATGATGTTTTTCAATGGCAAAAATCAATGAATATTGTAAATGCACAAACAGTAATATCTCCACATTGCAAGGTGCAATTCTGAAATTTTTTGATTTTTCCCGTTAATCCTAGCATGATAAAGAAGATTCAAAGAGAGTGAGATGCCAGCTCCTTTCATTCAGTCAGTAGCTTCAAACATTTCTGGTATATGAAAAACATGTTTTTCAATGGCAAAAATCAATGAATATTGTAAATGCACAAACAGTAATATCTCCACATTGCAAGGTGCAATTCTGAAATTTTTTGCTTTTTCCTGCTAATCCTAGCATGATAAAGAAGATTCAAAGAGAGTGAGATGCCAGCTCCTTTCATTCAGTCAGTAGCTTCAAACATTTCTGGTATATGAAAAACATGTTTTTCAATGGCAAAAATCAATGAATATTGTAAATGCACAAACAGTAATATCTCCACATTGCAAGGTGCAATTCTGAAATTTTTTGCTTTTTCCTGCTAATCCTAGCATGATAAAGAAGATTCAAAGAGAGTGAGATGCCAGCTCCTTTCATTCAGTCAGTAGCTTCAAACATTTCTGGACGTTTTTCAATGGCAAAAATCAATGAATATTGTAAATGCACAAACAGTAATATCTCCACATTGCAAGGTGCAATTCTGAAATTTTTTGCTTTTTCCTGTTAATCCTGGCATGATAAAGAAGATTCAAAGAGAGTGAGATGCCAGCTCCTTTCATTCAGTCAGTAGCTTCAAACATTTCTGGTATATGAAAAACATGTTTTTCAATGGCAAAAATCAATGAATATTGTAAATGCACAAACAGTAATATCTCCACATTGCAAGGTGCAATTCTGAAATTTTTTGCTTTTTCCTGTTAATCCTAGCATGATAAAGAAGATTCAAAGAGAGTGAGATGCCAGCTCCTTTCATTCAGTCAGTAGCTTCAAACATTTCTGGTATATGAAAAACATGTTTTTCAATGGCAAAAATCAATGAATATTGTAAATGCACAAACAGTAATATCTCCACATTGCAAGGTGCAATTCTGAAATTTTTTGCTTTTTCCTGTTAATCCTAGCATGATAAAGAAGATTCAAAGAGAGTGAGATGCCAGCTCCTTTCATTCAGTCAGTAGCTTCAAACATTTCTGGTATATGAAAAACATGTTTTTCAATGGCAAAAATCAATGAATATTGTAAATGCACAAACAGTAATATCTCCACATTGCAAGGTGCAATTCTGAAATTTTTTGCTTTTTCCTGCTAATCCTAGCATGATAAAGAAGATTCAAAGAGAGTGAGATGCCAGCTCCTTTCATTCAGTCAGTAGCTTCAAACATTTCTGGACGTTTTTCAATGGAAAAAATCAATGAATATTGTAAATGCACAAACAGTAATATCTCCACATTGCAAGGTGCAATTCTGAATTTTTTTGCTTTTTCCTGTTAATCCTAGCATGATAAAGAAGATTCAAAGAGAGTGAGATGCCAGCTCCTTTCATTCAGTCAGTAGCTTCAAACATTTCTGGTATATGAAAAACGTTTTTCAATGGCAAAAATCAATGAATATTGTAAATGCACAAACAGTAATATCTCCACATTGCAAGGTGCAATTCTGAATTTTGCTTTTTCCTGCTAATCCTAGCATGATAAAGAAGATTCAAAGAGAGTGAGATGCCAGCTCCTTTCATTCAGTCAGTAGCTTCAAACATTTCTGGACGTTTTTCAATGGCAAAAATCAATGAATATTGTAAATGCACAAACAGTAATATCTCCACATTGCAAGGTGCAATTCTGAAATTTTTTGCTTTTTCCTGTTAATCCTAGCATGATAAAGAAGATTCAAAGAGAGTGAGATGCCAGCTCCTTTCATTCAGTCAGTAGCTTCAAACATTTCTGGAATATGAAAAACATGTTTTTCAATGGCAAAAATCAATGAATATTGTAAATGCACAAACAGTAATATCTCCACATTGCAAGGTGCAATTCTGAAATTTTTTGATTTTTCCCGTTAATCCTAGCATGATAAAGAAGATTCAAAGAGAGTGAGATGCCAGCTCCTTTCATTCAGTCAGTAGCTTCAAACATTTCTGGTATATGAAAAACATATTTTTCAATGGCAAAAATCAATGAATATTGTAAATGCACAAACAGTAATATCTCCACATTGCAAGGTGCAATTCTGAAATTTTTTGCTTTTTCCTGCTAATCCTAGCATGATAAAGAAGATTCAAAGAGAGTGAGATGCCAGCTCCTTTCATTCAGTCAGTAGCTTCAAACATTTCTGGTATATGAAAAACATGTTTTTCAATGGCAAAAATCAATGAATATTGTAAATGCACAAACAGTAATATCTCCACATTGCAAGGTGCAATTCTGAAATTTTTTGCTTTTTCCTGCTAATCATAGCATGATAAAGAAGATTCAAAGAGAGTGAGATGCCAGCTCCTTTCATTCAGTCAGTAGCTTCAAACATTTCTGGACGTTTTTCAATGGCAAAAATCAATGAATATTGTAAATGCACAAACAGTAATATCTCCACATTGGAAGGTGCAATTCTGAAATTTTTTGCTTTTTCCTGTTAATCCTGGCATGATAAAGAAGATTCAAAGAGAGTGAGATGCCAGCTCCTTTCATTCAGTCAGTAGCTTCAAACATTTCTGGTATATGAAAAACATGTTTTTCAATGGCAAAAATCAATGAATATTGTAAATGCACAAACAGTAATATCTCCACATTGCAAGGTGCAATTCTGAAATTTTTTGCTTTTTCCTGTTAATCCTAGCATGATAAAGAAGATTCAAAGAGAGTGAGATGCCAGCTCCTTTCATTCAGTCAGTAGCTTCAAACATTTCTGGTATATGAAAAACATGTTTTTCAATGGCAAAAATCAATGAATATTGTAAATGCACAAACAGTAATATCTCCACATTGCAAGGTGCAATTCTGAAATTTTTTGCTTTTTCCTGCTAATCCTAGCATGATAAAGAAGATTCAAAGAGTGAGATGCCAGCTCCTTTCATTCAGTCAGTAGCTTCAAACATTTCTGGTATATGAAAAACATGTTTTTCAATGGCAAAAATCAATGAATATTGTAAATGCACAAACAGTAATATCTCCACATTGCAAGGTGCAATTCTGAAATTTTTTGCTTTTTCCTGTTAATCCTAGCATGATAAAGAAGATTCAAAGAGAGTGAGATGCCAGCTCCTTTCATTCAGTCAGTAGCTTCAAACATTTCTGGTATATGAAAAACATGTTTTTCAATGGCAAAAATCAATGAATATTGTAAATGCACAAACAGTAATATCTCCACATTGCAAGGTGCAATTCGGAAATTTTTTGCTTTTTCCTGCTAATCCTAGCATGATAAAGAAGATTCAAAGAGAGTGAGATGCCAGCTCCTTTCATTCAGTCAGTAGTTTCAAACATTTCTGGTATATGAATAACATGATGTTTTTCAATGGCAAAAATCAATGAATATTGTAAATGCACAAACAGTAATATCTCCACATTGCAAGGTGCAATTCTGAAATTTTTTGCTTTTTCCTGCTAATCCTAGAATGATAAAGAAGATTCAAAGAGAGTGAGATGCCAGCTCCTTTCATTCAGTCAGTAGCTTCAAACATTTCTGGACGTTTTTCAATGGCAAAAATCAATGAATATTGTAAATGCACAAACAGTAATATCTCCACATTGCAAGGTGCAATTCTGAAATTTTTTGCTTTTTCCTGTTAATCCTAGCATGATAAAGAAGATTCAAAGAGAGTGAGATGCCAGCTCCTTTCATTCAGTCAGTAGCTTCAAACATTTCTGGTATATGAAAAACATGTTTTTCAATGGCAAAAATCAATGAATATTGTAAATGCACAAACAGTAATATCTCCACATTGCAAGGTGCAATTCGGAAATTTTTTGCTTTTTCCTGCTAATCCTAGCATGATAAAGAAGATTCAAAGAGAGTGAGATGCCAGCTCCTTTCATTCAGTCAGTAGCTTCAAACATTTCTGGTATATGAATAACATGATGTTTTTCAATGGCAAAAATCAATGAATATTGTAAATGCACAAACAGTAATATCTCCACATTGCAAGGTGCAATTCTGAAATTTTTTGCTTTTTCCTGCTAATCCTAGCATGATAAAGAAGATTCAAAGAGATTGAGATGCCAGCTCCTTTCATTCAGTCAGTAGCTTCAAACATTTCTGGACGTTTTTCAATGGCAAAAATCAATGAATATTGTAAATGCACAAACAGTAATATCTCCACATTGCAAGGTGCAATTCTGAAATTTTTTGCTTTTTCCTGTTAATCCTAGCATGATAAAGAAGATTCAAAGAGAGTGAGATGCCAGCTCCTTTCATTCAGTCAGTAGCTTCAATCATTTCTGGTATATGAAAAACATGTTTTTCAATGGCAAAAATCAATGAATATTGTAAATGCACAAACAGTAATATCTCCACATTGCAAGGTGCAATTCTGAAATTTTTTGCTTTTTCCTGCTAATCCTAGCATGATAAAGAAGATTCAAAGAGAGTGAGATGCCAGCTCCTTTCATTCAGTCAGTAGCTTCAAACATTTCTGGTATATGAAAAACATGTTTTTCAATGGCAAAAATCAATGAATATTGTAAATGCACAAACAGTAATATCTCCACATTGCAAGGTGCAATTCTGAAATTTTTAGCTTTTTCCTATTAATCCTAGCATGATAAAGAAGATTCAAAGAGAGTGAGATGCCAGCTCCTTTCATTCAGTCAGTAGCTTCAAACATTTCTGGTATATGAAAAACATGTTTTTCAATGGCAAAAATCAATGAATATTGTAAATGCACAAACAGTAATATCTCCACATTGCAAGGTGCAATTCTGAAATTTTTTGCTTTTTCCTGCTAATCCTAGCATGATAAAGAAGATTCAAAGAGAGTGAGATGCCAGCTCCTTTCATTCAGTCAGTAGCTTCAAACATTTCTGGTATATGAAAAACATGTTTTTCAATGGCAAAAATCAATGAATATTGTAAATGCACAAACAGTAATATCTCCACATTGCAAGGTGCAATTCGGAAATTTTTTGCTTTTTCCTGCTAATCCTAGCATGATAAAGAAGATTCAAAGAGAGTGAGATGCCAGCTCCTTTCATTCAGTCAGTAGCTTCAAACATTTCTGGTATATGAATAACATGATGTTTTTCAATGGCAAAAATCAATGAATATTGTAAATGCACAAACAGTAATATCTCCACATTGCAAGGTGCAATTCTGAAATTTTTTGCTTTTTCCTGCTAATCCTAGCATGATAAAGAAGATTCAAAGAGAGTGAGATGCCAGCTCCTTTCATTCAGTCAGTAGCTTCAAACATTTCTGGACGTTTTTCAATGGCAAAAATCAATGAATATTGTAAATGCACAAACAGTAATATCTCCACATTGCAAGGTGCAATTCTGAAATTTTTTGCTTTTTCCTGTTAATCCTAGCATGATAAAGAAGATTCAAAGAGAGTGAGATGCCAGCTCCTTTCATTCAGTCAGTAGCTTCAAACATTTCTGGTATATGAAAAACATGTTTTTCAATGGCAAAAATCAATGAATATTGTAAATGCACAAACAGTAATATCTCCACATTGCAAGGTGCAATTCTGAAATTTTTTGCTTTTTCCTGCTAATCCTAGCATGATAAAGAAGATTCAAAGAGTGAGATGCCAGCTCCTTTCATTCAGTCAGTAGCTTCAAACATTTCTGGTATATGAAAAACATGTTTTTCAATGGCAAAAATCAATGAATATTGTAAATGCACAAACAGTAATATCTCCACATTGCAAGGTGCAATTCTGAAATTTTTTGCTTTTTCCTGCTAATCCTAGCATGATAAAGAAGATTCAAAGAGAGTGAGATGCCAGCTCCTTTCATTCAGTCAGTAGCTTCAAACATTTCTGGTATATGAAAAACATGTTTTTCAATGGCAAAAATCAATGAATATTGTAAATGCACAAACAGTAATATCTCCACATTGCAAGGTGCAATTCGGAAATTTTTTGCTTTTTCCTGCTAATCCTAGCATGATAAAGAAGATTCAAAGAGAGTGAGATGCCAGCTCCTTTCATTCAGTCAGTAGCTTCAAACATTTCTGGACGTTTTTCAATGGCAAAAATCAATGAATATTGTAAATGCACAAACAGTAATATCTCCACATTGCAAGGTGCAATTCTGAAATTTTTTGCTTTTTCCTGTTAATCCTAGCATGATAAAGAAGATTCAAAGAGAGTGAGATGCCAGCTCCTTTCATTCAGTCAGTAGCTTCAAACATTTCTGGTATATGAAAAACATGTTTTTCAATGGCAAAAATCAATGAATATTGTAAATGCACAAACAGTAATATCTCCACATTGCAAGGTGCAATTCTGAAATTTTTTGCTTTTTCCTGCTAATCCTAGCATGATAAAGAAGATTCAAAGAGAGTGAGATGCCAGCTCCTTTCATTCAGTCAGTAGCTTCAAACATTTCTGGTATATGAAAAACATGTTTTTCAATGGCAAAAATCAATGAATATTGTAAATGCACAAACAGTAATATCTCCACATTGCAAGGTGCAATTCTGAAATTTTTTGCTTTTTCCTGCTAATCCAAGCATGATAAAGAAGATTCAAAGAGAGTGAGATGCCAGCTCCTTTCATTCAGTCAGTAGCTTCAAACATTTCTGGTATATGAAAAACATGTTTTTCAATGGCAAAAATCAATGAATATTGTAAATGCACAAACAGTAATATCTCCACATTGCAAGGTGCAATTCTGAAATTTTTAGCTTTTTCCTGTTAATCCTAGCATGATAAAGAAGATTCAAAGAGAGTGAGATGCCAGCTCCTTTCATTCAGTCAGTAGCTTCAAACATTTCTGGACGTTTTTCAATGGCAAAAATCAATGAATATTGTAAATGCACAAACAGTAATATCTCCACATTGCAAGGTGCAATTCTGAAATTTTTTGCTTTTTCCTGTTAATCCTAGCATGATAAAGAAGATTCAAAGAGAGTGAGATGCCAGCTCCTTTCATTCAGTCAGTAGCTTCAAACATTTCTGGTATATGAAAAACATGTTTTTCAATGGCAAAAATCAATGAATATTGTAAATGCACAAACAGTAATATCTCCACATTGCAAGGTGCAATTCTGAAATTTTTTGCTTTTTCCTGCTAATCCTAGCATGATAAAGAAGATTCAAAGAGAGTGAGATGCCAGCTCCTTTCATTCAGTCAGTAGCTTCAAACATTTCTGGTATAGGAAAAACATGTTTTTCAATGGCAAAAATCAATGAATATTGTAAATGCACAAACAGTAATATCTCCACATTGGAAGGTGCAATTCTGAAATTTTTAGCTTTTTCCTGTTAATCCTAGCATGATAAAGAAGATTCAAAGAGAGTGAGATGCCAGCTCCTTTCATTCAGTCAGTAGCTTCAAACATTTCTTGACGTTTTTCAATGGCAAAAATCAATGAATATTGTAAATGCACAAACAGTAATATCTCCACATTGCAAGGTGCAATTCTGAAATTTTTTGCTTTTTCCTGTTAATCCTAGCATGATAAAGAAGATTCAAAGAGAGTGAGATGCCAGCTCCTTTCATTCAGTCAGTAGCTTCAAACATTTCTGGTATATGAAAAACATGTTTTTCAATGGCAAAAATCAATGAATATTGTAAATGCACAAACAGTAATATCTCCACATTGCAAGGTGCAATTCTGAAATTTTTTGCTTTTTCCTGCTAATCCTAGCATGATAAAGAAGATTCAAAGAGAGTGAGATGCCAGCTCCTTTCATTCAGTCAGTAGCTTCAAACATTTCTGGTATATGAAAAACATGTTTTTCAATGGCAAAAATCAATGAATATTGTAAATGCACAAACAGTAATATCTCCACATTGCAAGGTGCAATTCTGAAATTTTTTGCTTTTTCCTGCTAATCCTAGCATGATAAAGAAGATTCAAAGAGAGTGAGATGCCAGCTCCTTTCATTCAGTCAGTAGCTTCAAACATTTCTGGACATTTTTCAATGACAAAAATCAATGAATATTGTAAATGCACAAACAGTAATATCTCCACATTGCAAGGTGCAATTCTGAAATGTTTTGCTATTTCCTGTTAATCCTAGCATGATAAAGAAGATTCAAAGAGAGTGAGATGCCAGCTCCTTTCATTCAGTCAGTAGCTTCAAACATTTCTGGTATATGAAAAACATGTTTTTCAATGGCAAAAATCAATGAATATTGTAAATGCACAAACAGTAATATCTCCACATTGCAAGGTGCAATTCTGAAATTTTTTGCTTTTTCCTGCTAATCCTAGCATGATAAAGAAGATTCAAAGAGAGTGAGATGCCAGCTCCTTTCATTCATTCAGTAGCTTCAAACATTTCTGGTATATGAAAAACATGTTTTTCAATGGCAAAAATCAATGAATATTGTAAATGCACAAACAGTAATATCTCCACATTGCAAGGTGCAATTCTGAAATTCTTTGCTTTTTCCTGCTAATCCTAGCATGATAAAGAAGATTCAAAGAGAGTGAGATGCCAGCTCCTTTCATTCAGTCAGTAGCTTCAAACATTTCTGGTATATGAAAAACATGTTTTTCAATGGCAAAAATCAATGAATATTGTAAATGCACAAACAGTAATATCTCCACATTGCAAGGTGCAGTTCTGAAATTTTTAGCTTTTTCCTGTTAATCCTAGCATGATAAAGAAGATTCAAAGAGAGTGAGATGCCAGCTCCTTTCATTCAGTCAGTAGCTTCAAACATTTCTGGACGTTTTTCAATGGCAAAAATCAATGAATATTGTAAATGCACAAACAGTAATATCTCCACATTGCAAGGTGCAATTCTGAAATTTTTTGCTTTTTCCTGTTAATCCTAGCATGATAAAGAAGATTCAAAGAGAGTGAGATGCCAGCTCCTTTCATTCAGTCAGTAGCTTCAAACATTTCTGGTATATGAAAAACATGTTTTTCAATGGCAAAAATCAATGAATATTGTAAATGCACAAACAGTAATATCTCCACATTGCAAGGTGCAATTCTGAAATTTTTTGCTTTTTCCTGCTAATCCTAGCATGATAAAGAAGATTCAAAGAGAGTGAGATGCCAGCTCCTTTCATTCAGTCAGTAGCTTCAAACATTTCTGGTATATGAAAAACATGTTTTTCAATGGCAAAAATCAATGAATATTGTAAATGCACAAACAGTAATATCTCCACATTGCAAGGTGCAATTCTGAAATTTTTTGCTTTTTCCTGCTAAACCTAGCATGATAAAGAAGATTCAAATAGAGTGAGATGCCAGCTCCTTTCATTCAGTCAGTAGCTTCAAACATTTCTGGACGTTTTTCAATGGCAAAAATCAATGAATATTGTAAATGCACAAACAGTAATATCTCCACATTGCAAGGTGCAATTCTGAAATTTTTTGCTTTTTCCTGCTAATCCTAGCATGATAAAGAAGATTCAAAGAGAGTAAGATGCCAGCTCCTTTCATTCAGTCAGTAGCTTCAAACATTTCTGGACGTTTTTCAATGGCAAAAATCAATGAATATTGTAAATGCACAAACAGTAATTTCTCCGCATTGCAAGGTGCAATTCTGAAATTTTTTGCTTTTTCCTGCTCCTCTTAGCATGATAAAGAAGATACAAAGAGAGTGAGATGCCAGCTCCTTTCATTCAGTCAGTAGCTTCAATCATTTCTGGACGTTTTTCAATGGCAAAAATCAATGAATATTGTAAATGCACAAACAGTAATTTCTCCGCATTGTAAGGTGCAATTCTGAAATTTTTTGCTTTTTCCTGCTCCTCTTAGCATGATAAAGAAGATTCAAAGATAGTGAGATGCCAGCTTCTTTCATTCAGTCAGTAGCTTCAAACATTTCTGGTATATGAATAACATGATGTTTTTCAATGGCAAAAATCAATGAATATTGTAAATGCACAAACAGTAATTTCTCCGCATTGCAAGTTGCAATTCTGAAATTTTTTGCTTTTTCCTGCTCCTCTTAGCATGATAAAGAAGATTCAAAGAGAGTGAGATGCCAGCTCCTTTCATTCAGTCAGTAGCTTCAATCATTTCTGGTATATGAATAACATGATGTTTTTCAATGGCAAAAATCAATGAATATTGTAAATGCACAAACAGTAATTTCTCCGCATTGCAAGGTGCAATTCTGAAATTTTTTGCTTTTTCCTGCTCCTCTTAGCATGGTAAAGAAGATTCAAAGAGAGTGAGATGCCAGCTCCTTTCATTCAGTCAGTAGCTTCAATCATTTCTGGACGTTTTTCAATGGCAAAAATCAATGAATATTGTAAATGCCCAAACAGTAATTTCTCCGCATTGCAAGGTGCAATTCTGAAATTTTTTGCTTTTTCCTGCTCCTCTTAGCATGATAAAGAAGATTCAAAGAGAGTGAGATGCCAGCTCCTTTCATTCAGTCAGTAGCTTCAATCATTTCTGGACGTTTTTCAATGGCAAAAATCAATGAATATTGTAAATGCACAAACAGTAATTTCTCCGCATTGCAAGGTGCAATTCTGAAATGTTTTGCTTTTTCCTGCTCCTCTTAGCATGATAAAGAAGATTCAAAGAGAGTGAGATGCCAGCTCCTTTCATTCAGTCAGTAGCTTCAATCATTTCTGGGTATGAATAACATGATGTTTTTCAATGGCAAAAATCAATGAATATTGTAAATGCACAAACAGTAATTTCTCCACATTGCAAGGTGCAATTCTGAAATTTTTTGCTTTTTCCTGCTCCTCTTAGCATGATAAAGAAGATTCAAAGAGAGTGAGATGCCAGCTCCTTTCATTCAGTCAGTAGCTTCAATCATTTCTGGACGTTTTTCAATGGCAAAAATCAATGAATATTGTAAATGCACAAACAGTAATTTCTCCGCATTGCAAGGTGCAATTCTGAAATTTTTTGCTTTTTCCTGCTCCTCTTAGCATGATAAAGAAGATTCAAAGAGAGTGAGATGCCAGCTCCTTTCATTCAGTCAGTAGCTTCAATCATTTCTGGTATATGAATAACATGATGTTTTTCAATGGCAAAAATCAATGAATATTGTAAATGCACAAACAGTAATTTCTCCGCATTGCAAGGTGCAATTCTGAAATTTTTTGCTTTTTCCTGCTCCTCTTAGCATGGTAAAGAAGATTCAAAGAGAGTGAGATGCCAGCTCCTTTCATTCAGTCAGTAGCTTCAATCATTTCTGGACGTTTTTCAATGGCAAAAATCAATGAATATTGTAAATGCACAAACAGTAATTTCTCCGCATTGCAAGGTGCAATTCTGAAATTTTTTGCTTTTTCCTGCTCCTCTTAGCATGATAAAGAAGATTCAAAGAGAGTGAGATGCCAGCTCCTTTCATTCAGTCAGTAGCTTCAATCATTTCTGGACGTTTTTCAATGGCAAAAATCAATGAATATTGTAAATGCACAAACAGTAATTTCTCCGCATTGCAAGGTGCAATTCTGAAATGTTTTGCTTTTTCCTGCTCCTCTTAGCATGATAAAGAAGATTCAAAGAGAGTGAGATGCCAGCTCCTTTCATTCAGTTAGTAGCTTCAATCATTTCTGGGTATGAATAACATGATGTTTTTCAATGGCAAAAATCAATGAATATTGTAAATGCACAAACAGTAATTTCTCCACATTGCAAGGTGCAATTCTGAAATTTTTTGCTTTTTCCTGCTCCTCTTAGCATGATAAAGAAGATTCAAAGAGAGTGAGATGCCAGCTCCTTTCATTCAGTCAGTAGCTTCAATCATTTCTGGACGTTTTTCAATGGCAAAAATCAATGAATATTGTAAATGCACAAACAGTAATTTCTCCGCATTGCAAGGTGCAATTCTGAAATTTTTTGCTTTTTCCTGCTCCTCTTAGCATGATAAAGAAGATTCAAAGAGAGTGAGATGCCAGCTCCTTTCATTCAGTCAGTAGCTTCAATCATTTCTGGACATTTTTCAATGGGAAAAATCAATGAATATTGTAAATGCACAAACAGTAATTTCTCCGCATTGCAAGGTGCAATTCTGAATTTTTTTGCTTTTTCCTGCTCCTCTTAGCATGATAAAGAAGATTCAAAGAGAGTGAGATGCCAGCTCCTTTCATTCAGTCAGTAGCTTCAAACATTTCTGGTATAAACATTTCTGGACGTTTTTCAATGGCAAAAATCAATGAATATTGTAAATGCACAAACAGTAATATCTCCACATTGCAAGGTGCAATTCTGAAATTTTTTGCTTTTTCCTGCTAATCCTAGCATGATAAAGAAGATTCAAAGAGAGTGAGATGCCAGCTCCTTTCATTCAGTCAGTAGCTTCAATCATTTCTGGTATATGAATAACATGATGTTTTTCAATGGCAAAAATCAATGAATATTGTAAATGCACAAACAGTAATTTCTCCGCATTGCAAGGTGCAATTCTGAAATTTTTTGCTTTTTCCTGCTCCTCTTAGCATGGTAAAGAAGATTCAAAGAGAGTGAGATGCCAGCTCCTTTCATTCAGTCAGTAGCTTCAATCATTTCTGGACGTTTTTCAATGGCAAAAATCAATGAATATTGTAAATGCACAAACAGTAATTTCTCCGCATTGCAAGGTGCAATTCTGAAATTTTTTGCTTTTTCCTGCTCCTCTTAGCATGATAAAGAAGATTCAAAGAGAGTGAGATGCCAGCTCCTTTCATTCAGTCAGTAGCTTCAATCATTTCTGGACGTTTTTCAATGGCAAAAATCAATGAATATTGTAAATGCACAAACAGTAATTTCTCCGCATTGCAAGGTGCAATTCTGAAATGTTTTGCTTTTTCCTGCTCCTCTTAGCATGATAAAGAAGATTCAAAGAGAGTGAGATGCCAGCTCCTTTCATTCAGTCAGTAGCTTCAATCATTTCTGGGTATGAATAACATGATGTTTTTCAATGGCAAAAATCAATGAATATTGTAAATGCACAAACAGTAATTTCTCCACATTGCAAGGTGCAATTCTGAAATTTTTTGCTTTTTCCTGCTCCTCTTAGCATGATAAAGAAGATTCAAAGAGAGTGAGATGCCAGCTCCTTTCATTCAGTCAGTAGCTTCAATCATTTCTGGACGTTTTTCAATGGCAAAAATCAATGAATATTGTAAATGCACAAACAGTAATTTCTCCGCATTGCAAGGTGCAATTCTGAAATTTTTTGCTTTTTCCTGCTCCTCTTAGCATGATAAAGAAGATTCAAAGTGAGTGAGATGCCAGCTCCTTTCATTCAGTCAGTAGCTTCAATCATTTCTGGACATTTTTCAATGGCAAAAATCAATGAATATTGTAAATGCACAAACAGTAATTTCTCCGCATTGCAAGGTGCAATTCTGAATTTTTTTGCTTTTTCCTGCTCCTCTTAGCATGATAAAGAAGATTCAAAGAGAGTGAGATGCCAGCTCCTTTCATTCAGTCAGTAGCTTCAAACATTTCTGGTATAAACATTTCTGGACGTTTTTCAATGGCAAAAATCAATGAATATTGTAAATGCACAAACAGTAATATCTCCACATTGCAAGGTGCAATTCTGAAATTTTTTGCTTTTTCCTGCTAATCCTAGCATGATAAAGAATATTCAAATAGAGTGAGATGCCAGCTCCTTTCATTCAGTCAGTAGCTTCAAACATTTCTGGACGTTTTTCAATGGCAAAAATCAATGAATATTGTAAATGCACAAACAGTAATATCTCCACATTGCAAGGTGCAATTCTGAAATTTTTTGCTTTTTCCTGCTAATCCTAGCATGATAAAGAAGATTCAAAGAGAGTGAGATGCCAGGTCCTTTCATTCAGTCAGTAGCCTCAAACATTTCTGGTATATGAATAACATGATGTTTTTCAATGGCAAAAATCAATGAATATTGTAAATGCACAAACAGTAATATCTCCACATTGCAAGGTGCAATTCTGAAATTTTTTGCTTTTTCCTGCTAATCCTAGCATGATAAAGAAGATTCAAAGAGAGTGAGATGCCAGCTCCTTTCATTCAGTCAGTAGCTTCAAACATTTCTGGACGTTTTTCAATGGCAAAAATCAATGAATATTGTAAATGCACAAACAGTAATATCTCCACATTGCAAGGTGCAATTCTGAAATTTTTTGCTTTTTCCTGCTACTCCTAGCATGATAAAGAAGATTCAAAGAGAGTGAGATGCCAGCTCCTTTCATTCGGTCAGTAGCTTCAAACATTTCTGGACGTTTTTCAATGGCAAAAATCAATGAATATTGTAAATGCACAAACAGTAATATCTCCACATTGCAAGGTGCAATTCTGAAATTTTTTGCTTTTTCTTGCTAATCCTAGCATGATAAAGAAGATTCAAATAGAGTGAGATGCCAGCTCCTTTCATTCAGTCAGTAGCTTCAAACATTTCTGGACGTTTTTCAATGGCAAAAATCAATGAATATTGTAAATGCACAAACAGTAATATCTAAACATTGCAAGGTGCAATTCTGAAATTTTTTGCTTTTTCCTGCTAATCCTAGCATGATAAAGAAGATTCAAAGATAGTGAGATGCCAGATCCTTTCATTCAGTCAGTAGCTTCAAACATTTCTGGTATATGAATAACATGATGTTTTTCAATGGCAAAAATCAATGAATATTGTAAATGCACAAACAGTAATATCTCCACATTGCAAGGTGCAATTCTGAAATTTTTTGCTTTTTCCTGCTAATCCTAGCATGATAAAGAACATTCAAAGTGAGTGAGATGCCAGCTCCCTTCATTCAGTCAGTAGCTTCAAACATTTCTGGACGTTTTTCAATGGCAAAAATCAATGAATACTGTAAATGCACAAACAGTAAGATCTCCACATTGCAAGGTGCAATTCTGAAACCTTGCAATGCGGAGAAATTACTGTTTGTGCATTTACAATATTCATTGATTTTTGCCATTGAAAAACGTCCAGAAATGATTGAAGCTACTGACTGAATGAAAGGAGCTGGCATCTCACTCTCTTTGAATCTTCTTTATCATGCTAAGAGGAGCAGGAAAAAGCAAAAAATTTCAGAATTGCACCTTGCAATGCGGAGAAATTACTGTTTGTGCATTTACAATATTCATTGATTTTTGCCATTGAAAAACATCATGCTATTCATATACCAGAAATGTTTGAAGCTACTGACTGAATGAAAGGAGCTGGCATCTCACTCTCTTTGAATCTTCTTTATCATGCTAAGAGGAGCAGGAAAAAGCAAAAAATTTCAGAATTGCACCTTGCAATGCGGAGAAATTACTGTTTGTGCATTTACAATATTCATTGATTTTTGCCATTGAAAAACGTCCAGAAATGATTGAAGCTACTGACTGAATGAAAGGAGCTGGCATCTCACTCTCTTTGAATCTTCTTTATCATGCTAAGAGGAGCAGGAAAAAGCAAAAAATTTCAGAATTGCACCTTGCAATGCGGAGAAATTACTGTTTGTGCATTTACAATATTCATTGATTTTTGCCATTGAAAAACGTCCAGAAATGATTGAAGCTACTGACTGAATGAAAGGAGCTGGCATCTCACTCTCTTTGAATCTTCTTTATCATGCTAGGATTAACAGGAAAAAGCTAAAAATTTCAGAATTGCACCGTGCAATGTGGAGATATTACAGTTTGTGCATTTACAATATTCATTGATTTTTGCCATTGAAAAACATCATGTTATTCATATACCAGAAATGATTGAAGCTACTGACTGAATGAAAGGAGCTGGCATCTCACTCTCTTTGAATCTTCTTTTTCATGCTAAGAGGAGCAGGAAAAAGCAAAAAATTTCAGAATTGCATCTTGCAATGCGGAGAAATTACTGTTTGTGCATTTACAATATTCATTGATTTTTGCCATTGAAAAACATCCAGAAATGATTGAAGCCACTGACTGAATGAAAGGAGCTGGCATCTCACTCTCTTTGAATCTTCTTTATCATGCTAAGAGGAGCAGGAAAAAGCAAAAAATTTCAGAATTGCACCTTGCAATGCGGAGAAATTACTGCTTGTGCATTTACAATATTCATTGATTTTTGCCATTGAAAAACGTCCAGAAATGATTGAAGCTACTGACTGAATGAAAGGAGCTGGCATCTCACTCTCTTTGAATCTTCTTTATCATGCTAAGAGGAGCAGGAAAAAGCAAAAAATTTCAGAATTGCATCTTGCAATGCGGAGAAATTACTGTTTGTGCATTTACAATATTTATTGATTTTTGCCATTGAAACACGTCCAGAAATGTTTGAAGCTACTGACTGAATGAAAGGAGCTGGCATCTCACTCTCTTTGAATCTTCTTTATCATGATAGGATTAGCAGGAAAAAGCAAAAAATTTCAGAATTGCACCTTGCAATGTGGAGATATTACTGTTTGTGCATTTACAATATTCATTGATTTTTGCCATTGAAAAACGTCCAGAAATGTTTGAAGCTACTGACTGAATGAAAGGAGCTGGCATCTCACTCTCTTTGAATCTTCTTTATCATGCTAGGGTTAGCAGGAAAAAGCAAAAAATTTCAGAATTGCACCTTGCAATGTGGAGATATTACTGTTTGTGCATTTACAATATTCATTGATTTTTGCCATTGAAAAACGTCCAGAAATGTTTATACCAGAAATGTTTGAAGCTACTGACTGAATGAAAGGAGCTGGCATCTCACTCTCTTTGAATCTTATTTATCATGCTAAGAGGAGCAGGAAAAAGCAAAAAATTTCAGAATTGCACCTTGCAATGCGGAGAAATTACTGTTTGTGCATTTACAATATTCATTGATTTTTGCCATTGAAAAACATCATGTTATTCATATACCAGAAATGATTGAAGCTACTGACTGAATGAAAGGAGCTGGCATCTCACTCTCTTTGAATCTTCTTTATCATGCTAGGATTAGCAGGAAAAAGCAAAAAATTTCAGAATTGCACCTTGAAATGTGGAGATATTACTGTTTGTGCATTTACAATATTCATTGATTTTTGCCATTGAAAAACGTCCAGAAATGTTTGAAGCTACTGACTGAATGAAAGGAGCTGGCATCTCACTCTCTTTGAATCTTCTTTATCATGCTAGGATTAGCAGGAAAAAGCAAAAAATTTCAGAATTGCACCTTGCAATGTGGAGATATTACTGTTTGTGCATTTACAATATTCATTGATTTTTGCCATTGAAAAACGTCCAGAAATGTTTGAAGCTACTGACTGAATGAAAGGAGCTGGCATCTCACTCTCTTTGAATCTTCTTTATCATGCTAGGAGTAGCAGGAAAAAGCAAAAAATTTCAGAATTGCACCTTGCAATGTGGAGATATTACAGTTTGTGCATTTACAATATTCATTGATTTTTTCCATTGAAAAACGTCCAGAAATGTTTGAAGCTACTGACTGAATGAAAGGAGCTGGCATCTCACTCTCTTTGAATCTTCTTTATCATGCTAGGATTAGCAGGAAAAAGCAAAAAATTTCAGAATTGCACCTTGCAATGTGGAGATATTACTGTTTGTGCATTTACAATATTCATTGATTTTTGCCATTGAAAAACATCATGTTATTCATATACCAGAAATGTTTGAAGCTACTGACTGAATGAAAGGAGCTGGCATCTCACTCTCTTTGAATCTTCTTTATCATGCTAGGATTAGCAGGAAAAAGCAAAAAATTTCAGAATTGCACCTTGCAATGTGGAGATATTACTGTTTGTGCATTTACAATATTCATTGATTTTTGCCATTGAAAAACGTCCAGAAATGTTTGAAGCTACTGACTGAATGAAAGGAGCTGGCATCTCACTCTATTTGAATCTTCTTTATCATGCTAGGATTAGCAGGAAAAAGCAAAAAATTTCAGAATTGCACCTTGCAATGTGGAGATATTACTGTTTGTGCATTTACAATATTCATTGATTTTTGCCATTGAAAAACGTCCAGAAATGTTTATACCAGAAATGTTTGAAGCTACTGACTGAATGAAAGGAGCTGGCATCTCACTCTATTTGAATCTTCTTTATTATGCTAAGAGGAGCAGGAAAAAGCAAAAAAATTCAGAATTGCACCTTGCAATGCGGAGAAATTACTGTTTGTGCATTTACAATATTCATTGATTTTTGCCATTGAAACACGTCCAGAAATGTTTGAAGCTACTGACTGAATGAAAGGAGCTGGCATCTCACTCTCTTTGAATCTTCTTTATCATGATAGGATTAGCAGGAAAAAGCAAAAAATTTCAGAATTGCACCTTGCAATGTGGAGATATTACTGTTTGTGCATTTACAATATTCATTGATTTTTGCCATTGAAAAACGTCCAGAAATGTTTATACCAGAAATGTTTGAAGCTACTGACTGAATGAAAGGAGCTGGCATCTCACTCTCTTTGAATCTTCTTTATCATGCTAAGAGGAGCAGGAAAAAGCAAAAAAATTCAGAATTGCACCTTGCAATGCGGAGAAATTACTGTTTGTGCATTTACAATATTCATTGATTTTTGCCATTGAAAAACATCATGTTATTCATATACCAGAAATGATTGAAGCTACTGACTGAATGAAAGGAGCTGGCATCTCACTCTCTTTGAATCTTCTTTATCATGCTAGGATTAGCAGGAAAAAGCAAAAAATTTCAGAATTGCACCTTGTAATGTGGAGATATTACTGTTTGTGCATTTACAATATTCATTGATTTTTGCCATTGAAAAACGTCCAGAAATGTTTGAAGCTACTGACTGAATGAAAGGAGCTGGCATCTCACTCTCTTTGAATCTTCTTTATCATGCTAGGATTAGCAGGAAAAAGCAAAAAATTTCAGAATTGCACCTTGCAATGTGGAGATATTACTGTTTGTGCATTTACAATATTCATTGATTTTTGCCATTGAAAAACGTCCAGAAATGTTTGAAGCTACTGACTGAATGAAAGGAGCTGGCATATCACTCTCTTTGAATCTTCTTTATCATGCTAGGAGTAGCAGGAAAAAGCAAAAAATTTCAGAATTGCACCTTGCAATGTGGAGATATTACTGTTTGTGCATTTACAATATTCATTGATTTTTTCCATTGAAAAACGTCCAGAAATATTTGAAGCTACTGACTGAATGAAAGGAGCTGGCATCTCACTCTCTTTGAATCTTCTTTATCATGCTAGGATTAGCAGGAAAAAGCAAAAAATTTCAGAATTGCACCTTGCAATGTGGAGATATTACTGTTTGTGCATTTACAATATTCATTGATTTTTGCCATTGAAAAACGTCCAGAAATGTTTGAAGCTACTGACTGAATGAAAGGAGCTGGCATCTCACTCTATTTGAATCTTCTTTATCATGCTAGGATTAGCAGGAAAAAGCAAAAAATTTCAGAATTGCACCTTGCAATGTGGAGATATTACTGTTTGTGCATTTACAATATTCATTGATTTTTGCCATTGAAAAACGTCCAGAAATGTTTATACCAGAAATGTTTGAAGCTACTGACTGAATGAAAGGAGCTGGCATCTCACTCTCTTTGAATCTTCTTTATCATGCTAAGAGGAGCAGGAAAAAGCAAAAAAATTCAGAATTGCACCTTGCAATGCGGAGAAATTACTGTTTGTGCATTTACAATATTCATTGATTTTTGCCATTGAAAAACGTCCAGAAATGATTGAAACTACTGACTGAATGAAAGGAGCTGGCATCTCACTCTCTTTGAATCTTCTTTATCATGCTAAGAGGAGCAGGAAAAAGCAAAAAATTTCAGAATTGCACCTTGCAATGCGGAGAAATTACTGTTTGTGCATTTACAATATTCATTGATTTTTGCCATTGAAAAACGTCCAGAAATGATTGAAGCTACTGACTGAATGAAAGGAGCTGGCATCTCACTCTCTTTGAATCTTCTTTATCATGCTAAGAGGAGCAGGAAAAAGCAAAAAATTTCAGAATTGCACCTTGCAATGCGGAGAAATTACTGTTTGTGCATTTACAATATTCATTGATTTTTGCCATTGAAAAACATCATGTTATTCATACCCAGAAATGATTGAAGCTACTGACTGAATGAAAGGAGCTGGCATCTCACTCTCTTTGAATCTTCTTTATCATGCTAAGAGGAGCAGGAAAAAGCAAAAAATTTCAGAATTGCACCTTGCAATGCGGAGAAATTACTGTTTGTGCATTTACAATATTCATTGATTTTTGCCATTGAAAAACGTCCAGAAATGATTGAAGCTACTGACTGAATGAAAGGAGCTGGCATCTCACTCTCTTTGAATCTTCTTTATCATGCTAAGAGGAGCAGGAAAAAGCAAAAAATTTCAGAATTGCACCTTGCAATGCGGAGAAATTACTGTTTGTGCATTTACAATATTCATTGATTTTTGCCATTGAAAAACGTCCAGAAATGATTGAAGCTACTGACTGAATGAAAGGAGTTGGCATCTCACTCTCTTTGAATCTTCTTTACCATGCTAAGAGGAGCAGGAAAAAGCAAAAAATTTCAGAATTGCACCTTGCAATGCGGAGAAATTACTGTTTGTGCATTTACAATATTCATTGATTTTTGACATTGAAAAACATCATGTTATTCATATACCAGAAATAATTGAAGCTACTGACTGAATGAAAGGAGCTGGCATCTCACTCTCTTTGAATCTTCTTTATCATGCTAAGAGGAGCAGGAAAAAGCAAAAAATTTCAGAATTGCACCTTGCAATGCGGAGAAATTACTGTTTGTGCATTTACAATATTCATTGATTTTTGCCATTGAAAAACGTCCAGAAATGATTGAAGCTACTGACTGAATGAAAGGAGCTGGCATCTCACTCTCTTTGAATCTTCTTTATGATGCTAAGAGGAGCAGGAAAAAGCAAAAAATTTCAGAATTGCACCTTGCAATGCGGAGAAATTACTGTTTGTGCATTTACAATATTCATTGATTTTTGCCATTGAAAAACGTCCAGAAATGATGAAAGCTACTGACTGAATGAAAGGAGCTGGCATCTCACTCTCTTTGAATCTTCTTTATCATGCTAAGAGGAGCAGGAAAAAGCAAAAAATTTCAGAATTGCACCTTGCAATGCGGAGAAATTACTGTTTGTGCATTTACAATATTCATTGATTTTTGCCATTGAAAAACATCATGTTATTCATATACCAGAAATGATTGAAGCTACTGACTGAATGAAAGGAGCTGGCATCTCACTCTCTTTGAATCTTCTTTATCATGCTAAGAGGAGCAGGAAAAAGCAAAAAATTTCAGAATTGCACCTTGCAATGCGGAGAAATTACTGTTTGTGCATTTACAATATTCATTGATTTTTGCCATTGAAAAACGTCCAGAAATGATTGAAGCTACTGACTGAATGAAAGGAGCTGGCATCTCACTCTTTTTGAATCTTCTTTATCATGCTAAGAGGAGCAGGAAAAAGCAAAAAATTTCAGAATTGCACCTTGCAATGCGGAGAAATTACTGTTTGTGCATTTACAATATTCATTGATTTTTGCCATTGAAAAACGTCCAGAAATGATTGAAGCTACTGACTGAATGAAAGGAGCTGGCATCTCACTCTCTTTGAATCTTCTTTATCATGGTAAGAGGAGCAGGAAAAATCAAAAAATTTCAGAATTGCAACTTGCAATGCGGAGAAATTACTGTTTGTGCATTTACAATATTCATTGATTTTTGCCATTGAAAAACGTCCAGAAATGATTGAAGCTACTGACTGAATGAAAGGAGCTGGCATCTCACTCTCTTTGAATCTTCTTTATCATGCTAAGAGGAGCAGGAAAAAGCAAAAAATTTCAGAATTGCAACTTGCAATGCGGAGAAATTACTGTTTGTGCATTTACAATATTCATTGATTTTTGCCATTGAAAAACATCATGTTATTCATATACCAGAAATGTTTGAAGCTACTGACTGAATGAAAGAAGCTGGCATCTCACTATCTTTGAATCTTCTTTATCATGCTAAGAGGAGCAGGAAAAAGCAAAAAATTTCAGAATTGCACCTTACAATGCGGAGAAATTACTGTTTGTGCATTTACAATATTCATTGATTTTTGCCATTGAAAAACGTCCAGAAATGATTGAAGCTACTGACTGAATGAAAGGAGCTGGCATCTCACTCTCTTTGAATCTTCTTTATCATGCTAAGAGGAGCAGGAAAAAGCAAAAAATTTCAGAATTGCACCTTGCAATGCGGAGAAATTACTGTTTGTGCATTTACAATATTCATTGATTTTTGCCATTGAAAAACGTCCAGAAATGTTTGAAGCTACTGACTGAATGAAAGGAGCTGGCATCTTACTCTCTTTGAATCTTCTTTATCATGCTAGGATTAGCAGGAAAAAGCAAAAAATTTCAGAATTGCACCTTGCAATGTGGAGATATTACTGTTTGTGCATTTACAATATTCATTGATTTTTGCCATTGAAAAACGTCCAGAAATGTTTGAAGCTACTGACTGAATGAAAGGAGCTGGCATCTCACTCTATTTGAATCTTCTTTATCATGCTAGGATTAGCAGGAAAAAGCAAAAAATTTCAGAATTGCACCTTGCAATGTGGAGATATTACTGTGTGTGCATTTACAATATTCATTGATTTTTGCCATTGAAAAACGTCCAGAAATGTTTATACCAGAAATGTTTGAAGCTATTGACTGAATGAAAGGAGCTGGCATCTCACTCTCTTTGAATCTTCTTTATCATGCTAAGAGGAGCAGGAAAAAGCAAAAAATTTCAGAATTGCACCTTGCAATGCGGAGAAATTACTGTTTGTGCATTTACAATATTCATTGATTTTTGCCATTGAAAAACGTCCAGAAATGATTGAAGCTACTGACTGAATGAAAGGAGCTGGCATCTCACTCTCTTTGAATCTTCTTTATCATGCTAAGAGGAGCAGGAAAAAGCAAAAAATTTCAGAATTGCACCTTGCAATGCGGAGAAATTACTGTTTGTGCATTTACAATATTCATTGATTTTTGCCATTGAAAAACATCATGTTATTCATATACCAGAAATGATTGAAGCTACTGACTGAATGAAAGGAGCTGGCATCTCACTCTCTTTGAATCTTCTTTATCATGCTAAGAGGAGCAGGAAAAAGCAAAAAATTTCAGAATTGCACCTTGCAATGCGGAGAAATTACTGTTTGTGCATTTACAATATTCATTGATTTTTGCCATTGAAAAACATCCAGAAATGATTGAAGCTACTGACTGAATGAAAGGAGCTGGCATCTCACTCTCTTTGAATCTTCTTTATCATGCTAAGAGGAGCAGGAAAAAGCAAAAAATTTCAGAATTGCACCTTGCAATGCGGAGAAATTACTGTTTGTGCATTTACAATATTCATTGATTTTTGCCATTGAAAAACGTCCAGAAATGATTGAAGCTACTGACTGAATGAAAGGAGCTGGCATCTCACTCTCTTTGAATCTTCTTTATGATGCTAAGAGGAGCAGGAAAAAGCAAAAAATTTCAGAATTGCACCTTGCAATGCGGAGAAATTACTGTTTGTGCATTTACAATATTCATTGATTTTTGCCATTGAAAAACGTCCAGAAATGATTAAAGCTACTGACTGAATGAAAGGAGCTGGCATCTCACTCTCTTTGAATCTTCTTTATCATGCTAAGAGGAGCAGGAAAAAGCAAAAAATTTCAGAATTGCACCTTGCAATGCGGAGAAATTACTGTTTGTGCATTTACAATATTCATTGATTTTTGCCATTGAAAAACATCATGTTATTCATATACCAGAAATGATTGAAGCTACTGACTGAATGAAAGGAGCTGGCATCTCACTCTCTTTGAATCTTCTTTATCATGCTAAGAGGAGCAGGAAAAAGCAAAAAATTTCAGAATTGCACCTTGCAATGCGGAGAAATTACTGTTTGTGCATTTACAATATTCATTGATTTTTGCCATTGAAAAACGTCCAGAAATGATTGAAGCTACTGACTGAATGAAAGGAGCTGGCATCTCACTCTTTTTGAATCTTCTTTATCATGCTAAGAGGAGCAGGAAAAAGCAAAAAATTTCAGAATTGCACCTTGCAATGCGGAGAAATTACTGTTTGTGCATTTACAATATTCATTGATTTTTGCCATTGAAAAACGTCCAGAAATGATTGAAGCTACTGACTGAATGAAAGGAGCTGGCATCTCACTCTCTTTGAATCTTCTTTATCATGGTAAGAGGAGCAGGAAAAATCAAAAAATTTCAGAATTGCAACTTGCAATGCGGAGAAATTACTGTTTGTGCATTTACAATATTCATTGATTTTTGCCATTGAAAAACGTCCAGAAATGATTGAAGCTACTGACTGAATGAAAGGAGCTGGCATCTCACTCTCTTTGAATCTTCTTTATCATGCTAAGAGGAGCAGGAAAAAGCAAAAAATTTCAGAATTGCACCTTGCAATGCGGAGAAATTACTGTTTGTGCATTTACAATATTCATTGATTTTTGCCATTGAAAAACGTCCAGAAATGATTGAAGCTACTGACTGAATAAAAGGAGCTGGCATCTCACTCTCTTTGAATCTTCTTTATCATGCTAAGAGGAGCAGGAAAAAGCAAAAAATTTCAGAATTGCAACTTGCAATGCGGAGAAATTACTGTTTGTGCATTTACAATATTCATTGATTTTTGCCATTGAAAAACATCATGTTATTCATATACCAGAAATGTTTGAAGCTACTGACTGAATGAAAGAAGCTGGCATCTCACTATCTTTGAATCTTCTTTATCATGCTAAGAGGAGCAGGAAAAAGCAAAAAATTTCAGAATTGCACCTTACAATGCGGAGAAATTACTGTTTGTGCATTTACAATATTCATTGATTTTTGCCATTGAAAAACGTCCAGAAATGATTGAAGCTACTGACTGAATGAAAGGAGCTGGCATCTCACTCTCTTTGAATCTTCTTTATCATGCTAAGAGGAGCAGGAAAAAGCAAAAAATTTCAGAATTGCACCTTGCAATGCGGAGAAATTACTGTTTGTGCATTTACAATATTCATTGATTTTTGCCATTGAAAAACGTCCAGAAATGTTTGAAGCTACTGACTGAATGAAAGGAGCTGGCATCTTACTCTCTTTGAATCTTCTTTATCATGCTAGGATTAGCAGGAAAAAGCAAAAAATTTCAGAATTGCACCTTGCAATGTGGAGATATTACTGTTTGTGCATTTACAATATTCATTGATTTTTGCCATTGAAAAACGTCCAGAAATGTTTGAAGCTACTGACTGAATGAAAGGAGCTGGCATCTCACTCTATTTGAATCTTCTTTATCATGCTAGGATTAGCAGGAAAAAGCAAAAAATTTCAGAATTGCACCTTGCAATGTGGAGATATTACTGTGTGTGCATTTACAATATTCATTGATTTTTGCCATTGAAAAACGTCCAGAAATGTTTATACCAGAAATGTTTGAAGCTACTGACTGAATGAAAGGAGCTGGCATCTCACTCTCTTTGAATCTTCTTTATCATGCTAAGAGGAGCAGGAAAAAGCAAAAAATTTCAGAATTGCACCTTGCAATGCGGAGAAATTACTGTTTGTGCATTTACAATATTCATTGATTTTTGCCATTGAAAAACGTCCAGAAATGATTGAAGCTACTGACTGAATGAAAGGAGCTGGCATCTCACTCTCTTTGAATCTTCTTTATCATGCTAAGAGGAGCAGGAAAAAGCAAAAAATTTCAGAATTGCACCTTGCAATGCGGAGAAATTACTGTTTGTGCATTTACAATATTCATTGATTTTTGCCATTGAAAAACATCATGTTATTCATATACCAGAAATGATTGAAGCTACTGACTGAATGAAAGGAGCTGGCATCTCACTCTCTTTGAATCTTCTTTATCATGCTAAGAGGAGCAGGAAAAAGCAAAAAATTTCAGAATTGCACCTTGCAATGCGGAGAAATTACTGTTTGTGCATTTACAATATTCATTGATTTTTGCCATTGAAAAACATCCAGAAATGATTGAAGCTACTGACTGAATGAAAGGAGCTGGCATCTCACTCTCTTTGAATCTTCTTTATCATGCTAAGAGGAGCAGGAAAAAGCAAAAAATTTCAGAATTGCACCTTGCAATGCGGAGAAATTACTGTTTGTGCATTTACAATATTCATTGATTTTTGCCATTGAAAAACGTCCAGAAATGATTGAAGCTACTGACTGAATGAAAGGAGCTGGCATCTCACTCTCTTTGAATCTTCTTTATCATGCTAAGAGGAGCAGGAAAAAGCAAAAAATTTCAGAATTGCAACTTGCAATGCGGAGAAATTACTGTTTGTGCATTTACAATATTCATTGATTTTTGCCATTGAAAAACATCATGTTATTCATATACCAGAAATGATTGAAGCTACTGACTGAATGAAAGGAGCTGGCATCTCACTCTCTTTGAATCTTCTTTATCATGCTAAGAGGAGCAGGAAAAAGCAAAAAATTTCAGAATTGCACCTTGCAATGCGGAGAAATTACATATTGTGCATTTACAATATTCATTGATTTTTGCCATTGAAAAACGTCCAGAAATGATTGAAGCTACTGACTGAATGAAAGGAGCTGGCATCTCACTCTCTTTGAATCTTCTTTATCATGCTAAGAGGAGCAGGAAAAAGCAAAAAATTTCAGAATTGCACCTTGCAATGCGGAGAAATTACTGTTTGTGCATTTACAATATTCATTGATTTTTGCCATTGAAAAACGTCCAGAAATGATTGAAGCTACTGACTGAATGAAAGGAGCTGGCATCTCACTCTCTTTGAATCTTCTTTATCATGCTAAGAGGAGCAGGAAAAAGCAAAAAATTTCAGAATTGCACCTTGCAATGCGGAGAAATTACTGTTTGTGCATTTACAATATTCATTGATTTTTGCCATTGAAAAACATCATGTTATTCATATCCCAGAAATGTTTGAAGCTACTGACTGAATGAAAGAAGCTGGCAACTCACTCTCTTTGAATCTTCTTTATCATGCTAAGAGGAGCAGGAAAAAGCAAAAAATTTCAGAATTGCACCTTGCAATGCGGAGAAATTACTGTTTGTGCATTTACAATATTCATTGATTTTTGCAATTGAAAAACGTCCAGAAATGATTGAAGCTACTGACTGAATGAAAGGAGCTGGCATCTCACTCTCTTTGAATCTTCTTTATCATGTTAAGAGGAGCAGGAAAAAGCAAAAAATTTCAGAATTGCACCTTGCAATGCGGAGAAATTACTGTTTGTGCATTTACAATATTCATTGATTTTTGCCATTGAAAAACGTCCAGAAATGATTGAAGCTACTGACTGAATGAAAGGAGCTGTTATCTCACTCTCTTTGAATCTTGTTTATCATGCTAAGAGGAGCAGGAAAAAGCAAAAAATTTCAGAATTGCACCTTGCAATGCGGAGAAATTACTGTTTGTGCATTTACAATATTCATTGATTTTTGCCATTGAAAAACATCATGTTATTCATATACCAGAAATGATTGAAGCTACTGACTGAATGAAAGGAGCTGGCATCTCACACTCTTTGAATCTTCTTTATCATGCTAAGAGGAGCAGGAAAAAGTAAAAAATTTCAGAATTGCACCTTGCAATGCGGAGAAATTACTGTTTGTGCATTTACAATATTCAATGATTTTTGCCATTGAAAAACGTCCAGAAATGATTGAAGCTACTGACTGAACGAAAGGAGCTGGCATCTCACTCTCTTTGAATCTTCTTTATCATGCTAAGAGGAGCAGGAAAAAGCAAAAAATTTCAGAATTGCACCTTGCAATGCGGAGAAATTACTGTTTGTGCATTTACAATATTCATTGATTTTTGCCATTGAAAAACATCATGTTATTCATATACCAGAAATGTTTGAAGCTACTGACTGAATGAAAGGAGCTGGCATCTCACTCTCTTTGAATCTTCTTCATAATGCTAAGAGGAGCAGGAAAAAGCAAAAAATTTCAGAATTGCACCTTGCAATGCGGAGAAATTACTGTTTGTGCATTTACAATATTCATTGATTTTTGCCATTGAAAAACGTCCAGAAATGATTGAAGCTACTGACTGAATGAAAGGAGCTGGCATCTCACTCTCTTTGAATCTTCTTTATCATGCTAAGAGGAGCAGGAAAAAGCAAAAAATTTCAGAATTGCACCTTGCAATGCGGAGAAATTACTGTTTGTGCATTTACAATATTCATTGATTTTTGCCATTGAAAAACATCATGTTATTCATATACCAGAAATGTTTGAAGCTACTGACTGAATGAAAGGAGCTGGCATCTCACTCTCTTTGAATCTTCTTTATCATGCTAAGAGGAGCAGGAAAAAGCAAAAAATTTCAGAATTGCACCTTGCAATGCGGATAAATTACTGTTTGTGCATTTACAATATTCATTGAAAAATGTCCAGAAATGATTGAAGCTACTGACTGAATGAAAGGAGCTGGCATCTCACTCTCTTTGAATCTTGTTTATCATGCTAAGAGGAGCAGGAAAAAGCAAAAAATTTCAGAATTGCACCTTGCAATGCGGAGAAATTACTGTTTGTGCATTTACAATATTCATTGATTTTTGCCATTGAAAAACGTCCAGAAATTATTGAAGCTACTGACTGAATGAAAGGAGCTGGCATCTCACTCTCTTTGAAACTTCTTTATCATGCTAAGAGGAGCAGGAAAAAGCAAAAATTTTCAGAATTGCACCTTGCAATGCGGAGAAATTACTGTTTGTGCATTTACAATATTCATTGATTTTTGCCATTGAAAAACGTCCAGAAATGATTGAAGCTACTGACTGAATGAAAGGAGCTGGCATCTCACTCTCTTTGAATCTTCTTTATCATGCTAAGAGGAGCAGGAAAAAGCAAAAAATTTCAGAATTGCACCTTGCAATGCGGAGAAATTACTGTTTGTGCATTTACAATATTCATTGATTTTTGCCATTGAAAAACATCATGTTATTCATATACCAGAAATGTTTGAAGCTACTGACTGAATGAAAGGAGCTGGCATCTCACTCTCTTTGAATCTTCTTTATCATGCTAAGAGGAGCAGGAAAAAGCAAAAAATTTCAGAATTGCACCTTGCAATGCGGAGAAATTACTGTTTGTGCATTTACAATATTCATTGATTTTTGCCATTGAAAAACATCATGTTATTCATATACCAGAAATGATTGAAGCTACTGACTGAATGAAAGGAGCTGGCATCTCACTCTCTTTGAATCTTCTTTATCATGCTAAGAGGAGCAGGATAAAGCAAAAAAATTCAGACTTGCACCTTGCAATGCGGAGAAATTACTGTTTGTGCATTTACAATATTCATTGATTTTTGCCATTGAAAAACATCATGTTATTCATATACCAGAAATGTTTGAAGCTACTGACTGAATGAAAGGAGCTGGCATCTCACTCTCTTTGAATCTTCTTTATCATGCTAAGAGGAGCAGGAAAAAGCAAAAAATTTCAGACTTGCACCTTGCAATGCGGAGAAATTACTGTTTGTGCATTTACAATATTCATTGATTTTTGCCATTGAAAAACATCATGTTATTCATATACCAGAAATGTTTGAAGCTACTGACTGAATGAAAGGAGCTGGCATCTCACTCTCTTTGAATCTTCTTTATCATGCTAAGAGGAGCAGGAAAAAGCAAAAAATTTCAGAATTGCACCTTGCAATGCGGAGAAATTACTGTTTGTGCATTTACAATATTCATTGATTTTTGCCATTGAAAAACGTCCAGAAATGATTGAAGGTACTGACTGAATGAAAGGAGCTGGCATCTCACTCTCTTTGAATCTTCTTTATCATGCTAAGAGGAGCAGGAAAAAGCAAAAAATTTCAGAATTGCACCTTGCAATGCGGAGAAATTACTGTTTGTGCATTTACAATATTCATTGATTTTTGCCATTGAAAAACGTCCAGAAATGATTGAAGCTACTGACTGAATGAAAGGAGCTGGAATCTCACTCTCTCTGAATCTTCTTTATCATGCTAAGAGGAGCAGGAAAAAGCAAAAAATTTCAGAATTGCACCTTGCAATGCGGAGAAATTACAGTTTGTGCATTTACAATATTCATTGATTTTTGCCATTGAAAAACGTCCAGAAATGATTGAAGCTACTGACTGAATGAAAGGAGCTGGCATCTCACTCTCTTTGAATCTTCTTTATCATGCTAAGAGGAGCAGGATAAAGCAAAAAATTTCAGAATTGCACCTTGCAATGCGGAGAAATTACTGTTTGTGCATTTACAATATTCGTTGATTTTTGCCATTGAAAAACGTCCAGAAATGATTGAAGCTACTGACTGAATGAAAGGAGCTGGCATCTCACTCTCTTTGAATCTTCTTTATCATGCTAAGAGGAGCAGGAAAAAGCAAAAAATTTCAGAATTGCACCTTGCAATGCGGAGAAATTACAGTTTGTGCATTTACAATATTCATTGATTTTTGCCATTGAAAAACGTCCAGAAATGATTGAAGCTACTGACTGAATGAAAGGAGCTGGCATCTCACTCTCTTTGAATCTTCTTTATCATGCTAAGAGGAGCAGGAAAAAGCAAAAAATTTCAGAATTGCACCTTGCAATGCGGAGAAATTACTGTTTGTGCATTTACAATATTCATTGATTTTTGCCATTGAAAAACATGTTATTCATATACCAGAAATGTTTGAAGCTCCTGACTGAATGAAAGGAGCTGGCACCTCACTCTCTTTGAATCTTCTTTATCATGCTAAGAGGAGCAGGAAAAAGCAAAAAATTTCAGAATTGCACCTTGCAATGCGGAGAAATTACTGTTTGTGCATTTACAATATTCATTGATTTTTGCCATTGAAAAACGTCCAGAAATGATTGAAGCTACTGACTGAATGAAAGGAGCTGGCATCTCACTCTCTTTGAATCTTCTTTATCATGCTAAGAGGAGCAGGAAAAAGCAAAAAATTTCAGAATTGCACCTTGCAATGCGGAGAAATTACTGTTTGTGCATTTACAATATTCATTGATTTTTGCCATTGAAAAATGTCCAGAAATGATTGAAGCTACTGACTGAATGAAAGGAGCTGGCATCTCACTCTCTTTGAATCTTCTTTATCATGCTAAGAGGAGCAGGAAAAAGCAAAAAATTTCAGAATTGCGCCTTGCAATGCGGAGAAATTACTGTTTGTGCATTTACAAAATTCATTGATTTTTGCCATTGAAAAACATCATGTTATTCATATACCAGAAATGATTGAAGCTACTGACTGAAGGAAAGGAGCTGGCATCTCACTCTCTTTGAATCTTCTTTATCATGCTAAGAGGAGCAGGAAAAAGCAAAAAATTTCAGAATTGCACCTTGCAATGCGGAGAAATTACTGTTTGTGCATTTACAATATTCATTGATTTTTGCCATTGAAAAACGTCCAGAAATGATTGAAGCTACTGACTGAATGAAAGGAGCTGGCATCTCACTCTCTTTTCCGCATTGCAAGGTGCAATTCTGAAATTTTTTGCTTTTTCCTGCTCCTCTTAGCATGATAAAGAAGATTCAAAGAGAGTGAGATGCCAGCTCCTTTCATTCAGTCAGTAGCTTCAATCATTTCTGGACGTTTTTCAATGGCAAAAATAAGAGGAGCAGGAAAAAGCAAAAAATTTCAGAATTGCACCTTGCAATGTGGAGAAATTACTGTTTGTGCATTTACAATATTCATTGATTTTTGCCATTGAAAAACATCATGTTATTCATATACCAGAAATGATTGAAGCTACTGACTGAATGAAAGGAGCTGGCATCTCACTCTCTTTGAATCTTCTTTATCATGCTAAGAGGAGCAGGAAAAAGCAAAAAATTTCAGAATTGCACCTTGCAATACGGAGAAATTACTGTTTGTGCATTTACAATATTCATTGATTTTTGCCATTGAAAAACGTCCAGAAATGATTGAAGCTACTGACTGAATGAAAGGAGCTGGCATCTCACTCTCTTTGAATCTTCTTTATCATGCTAAGAGGAGCAGGAAAAAGCAAAAAATTTCAGAATTGCACCTTGCAATGCGGAGAAATTACTGTTTGTGCTTTTACAATATTCATTGATTTTTGCCATTGAAAAACATCATGTTATTCATATACCAGAAATGTTTGAAGCTACTGACTGAATGAAAGGAGCTGGCATCTCACTCTCTTTGAATCTTCTTTATCATGCTAAGAGGAGCAGGAAAAAGCAAAAAATTTCAGAATTGCACCTTGCAATGCGGAGAAATTACTGTTTGTGCATTTACAATATTCATTGATTTTTGCCATTGAAAAACGTCCAGAAATGATTGAAGCTACTGACTGAATGAAAGGAGCTGGCATCTCACTCTCTTTGAATCTTCTTTATCATGCTAAGAGGAGCAGGAAAAAGCAAAAAATTTCAGAATTGCACCTTGCAATGCGGAGAAATTACTGTTTGTGCATTTACAATATTCATTGATTTTTGCCATTGAAAAACGTCCAGAAATGATTGAAGCTACTGACTGAATGAAAGGAGCTGGCATCTCACTCTCTTTGAATCTTCTTTATCATGCTAAGAGGAGCAGGAAAAAGCAAAAAATTTCAGAATTGCACCTTGCAATGCGGAGAAATTACTGTTTGTGCATTTACAATATTCATTGATTTTTGCCATTGAAAAACATCATGTTATTCATATACCAGAAATGATTGAAGCTACTGACTGAATGAAAGGAGCTGGCATCTCGCTCTCTTTGAATATTCTTTATCATGCTAAGAGGAGCAGGAAAAAGCAAAAAATTTCAGAATTGCACCTTGCAATGCGGAGAAATTACTGTTTGTGCATTTACAATATTCATTGATTTTTGCCATTGAAAAACGTCCAGAAATGATTGAAGCTACTGACTGAATGAAAGGAGCTGGCATCTCACTCTCTTTGAATCTTCTTTATCATGCTAAGAGGAGCAGGAAAAAGCAAAAAATTTCAGAATTGCACCTTGCAATGTGGAGAAATTACTGTTTGTGCATTTACAATATTCATTGATTTTTGCCATTGAAAAACATCATGTTATTCATATACCAGAAATGATTGAAGCTACTGACTGAATGAAAGGAGCTGGCATCTCACTCTCTTTGAATCTTCTTTATCATGCTAAGAGGAGCAGGAAAAAGCAAAAAATTTCAGAATTGCACCTTGCAATACGGAGAAATTACTGTTTGTGCATTTACAATATTCATTGATTTTTGCCATTGAAAAACGTCCAGAAATGATTGAAGCTACTGACTGAATGAAAGGAGCTGGCATCTCACTCTCTTTGAATCTTCTTTATCATGCTAAGAGGAGCAGGAAAAAGCAAAAAATTTCAGAATTGCACCTTGCAATGCGGAGAAATTACTGTTTGTGCTTTTACAATATTCATTGATTTTTGCCATTGAAAAACATCATGTTATTCATATACCAGAAATGTTTGAAGCTACTGACTGAATGAAAGGAGCTGGCATCTCACTCTCTTTGAATCTTCTTTATCATGCTAAGAGGAGCAGGAAAAAGCAAAAAATTTCAGAATTGCACCTTGCAATGCGGAGAAATTACTGTTTGTGCATTTACAATATTCATTGATTTTTGCCATTGAAAAACGTCCAGAAATGATTGAAGCTACTGACTGAATGAAAGGAGCTGGCATCTCACTCTCTTTGAATCTTCTTTATCATGCTAAGAGGAGCAGGAAAAAGCAAAAAATTTCAGAATTGCACCTTGCAATGCGGAGAAATTACTGTTTGTGCATTTACAATATTCATTGATTTTTGCCATTGAAAAACGTCCAGAAATGATTGAAGCTACTGACTGAATGAAAGGAGCTGGCATCTCACTCTCTTTGAATCTTCTTTATCATGCTAAGAGGAGCAGGAAAAAGCAAAAAATTTCAGAATTGCAACTTGCAATGCGGAGAAATTACTGTTTGTGCATTTACAATATTCATTGATTTTTGCCATTGAAAAACATCATGTTATTCATATACCAGAAATGATTGAAGCTACTGACTGAATGAAAGGAGCTGGCATCTCACTCTCTTTGAATCTTCTTTATCATGCTAAGAGGAGCAGGAAAAAGCAAAAAATTTCAGAATTGCACCTTGCAATGCGGAGAAATTACTGTTTGTGCATTTACAATATTCATTGATTTTTGCCATTGAAAAACATCATGTTATTCATATACCAGAAATGTTTGAAGCTACTGACTGAATGAAAGGAGCTGGCATCTCACTCTCTTTGAATCTTCTTTATCATGCTAAGAGGAGCAGGAAAAAGCAAAAAATTTCAGAATTGCACCTTGCAATGCGGAGAAATTACTGTTTGTGCATTTACAATATTCATTGATTTTTGCCATTGAAAAACGTCCAGAAATGATTGAAGCTACTGACTGAATGAAAGGAGCTGGCATCTCACTCTCTTTGAATCTTCTTTATCATGCTAAGAGGAGCAGGAAAATGCAAGAAATTTCAGAATTGCACCTTGCAATGCGGAGAAATTACTGTTTGTGCATTTACAATATTCATTGATTTTTGCCATTGAAAAACATCCAGAAATGATTGAAGCTACTGACTGAATGAAAGGAGCTGGCATCTCACTCTCTTTGAATCTTCTTTATCATGCTAAGAGGAGCAGGAAAAAGCCAAAAATTTCAGAATTGCACCTTGCAATGCGGAGAAATTACTGTTTGTGCATTTACAATATTCATTGATTTTTGCCATTGAAAAACATCATGTTATTCATATACCAGAAATGATTGAAGCTACTGACTGAATGAAAGGAGCTGGCATCTCACTCTCTTTGAATCTTCTTTATCATGCAAAGAGGAGCAGGAAAAAGCAAAAAATTTCAGAATTGCACCTTGCAATGCGGAGAAATTACTGTTTGTGCATTTACAATATTCATTGATTTTTGCCATTGAAAAACGTCCAGAAATGATTGAAGCTACTGACTGAATGAAAGGAGCTGGCATCTCACTCTCTTTGAATCTTCTTTATCATGCTAAGAGGAGCAGGAAAAAGCAAAAAATTTCAGAATTGCACCTTGCAATGCGGAGAAATTACTGTTTGTGCATTTACAATATTCACTGATTTTTGCCATTGAAAAACGTCCAGAAATGATTCAAGCAACTGACTGAATGAAAGGAGCTGGCATCTCACTCTCTTTGAATCTTCTTTATCATGCTAAGAGGAGCAGGAAAAAGCAAAAAATTTCAGAATTGCACCTTGCAATGCGGAGAAATTACTGTTTGTGCATTTACAATATTCATTGATTTTTGCCATTGAAAAACGTCCAGAAATAATTGAAGCTACTGACTGAATGAAAGGAGCTGGCATCTCACTCTCTTTGAATCTTCTTTATCATGCTAAGAGGAGCAGGAAAAAGCAAAAAATTTCAGAATTGCAACTTGCAATGCGGAGAAATTACTGTTTGTGCATTTACAATATTCATTGATTTTTGCCATTGAAAAACATCATGTTATTCTTATACCAGAAATGATTGAAGCTAGTGACTGAATGAAAGGAGCTGGCATCTCACTCTCTTTGAATCTTCTTTATCATGCTAAGAGGAGCAGGAAAAAGCAAAAAATTTCAGAATTGCACCTTGCAATGCGGAGAAATTACTGTTTGTGCATTTACAATATTCATTGATTTTTGCCATTGAAAAACGTCCAGAAATGATTGAAGCTACTGACTGAATGAAAGGAGCTGGCATCTCACTTTCTTTGAATCTTCTTTATCATGCTAAGAGGAGCAGGAAAAAGCAAAAAATTTCAGAATTGCACCTTGCAATGCGGAGAAATTACTGTTTGTGCTTTTACAATATTCATTGATTTTTGCCATTGAAAAACATCATGTTATTCATATACCAGAAATGTTTGAAGCTACTGACTGAATGAAAGGAGCTGGCATCTCACTCTCTTTGAATCTTCTTTATCATGCTAAGAGGAGCAGGAAAAAGCAAAAAATTTCAGAATTGCACCTTGCAATGCGGAGAAATTACTGTTTGTGCATTTACAATATTCATTGATTTTTGCCATTGAAAAACGTCCAGAAATGATTGAAGCTACTGACTGAATGAAAGGAGCTGGCATCTCACTCTCTTTGAATCTTCTTTATCATGCTAAGAGGAGCAGGAAAAAGCAAAAAATTTCAGAATTGCACCTTGCAATGCGGAGAAATTACTGTTTGTGCATTTACAATATTCATTGATTTTTGCCATTGAAAAACGTCCAGAAATGATTGAAGCTACTGACTGAATGAAAGGAGCTGGCATCTCACTCTCTTTGAATCTTCTTTATCATGCTAAGAGGAGCAGGAAAAAGCAAAAAATTTCAGAATTGCACCTTGCAATGCGGAGAAATTACTGTTTGTGCTTTTACAATATTCATTGATTTTTGCCATTGAAAAACATCATGTTATTCATATACCAGAAATGTTTGAAGCTACTGACTGAATGAAAGGAGCTGGCATCTCACTCTCTTTGAATCTTCTTTATCATGCTAAGAGGAGCAGGAAAAAGCAAAAAATTTCAGAATTGCACCTTGCAATGCGGAGAAATTACTGTTTGTGCATTTACAATATTCATTGATTTTTGCCATTGAAAAACGTCCAGAAATGATTGAAGCTACTGACTGAATGAAAGGAGCTGGCATCTCACTCTCTTTGAATCTTCTTTATCATGCTAAGAGGAGCAGGAAAAAGCAAAAAATTTCAGAATTGCACCTTGCAATGCGGAGAAATTACTGTTTGTGCATTTACAATATTCATTGATTTTTGCCATTGAAAAACGTCCAGAAATGATTGAAGCTACTGACTGAATGAAAGGAGCTGGCATCTCACTCTCTTTGAATCTTCTTTATCATGCTAAGAGGAGCAGGAAAAAGCAAAAAATTTCAGAATTGCAACTTGCAATGCGGAGAAATTACTGTTTGTGCATTTACAATATTCATTGATTTTTGCCATTGAAAAACATCATGTTATTCATATACCAGAAATGATTGAAGCTACTGACTGAATGAAAGGAGCTGGCATCTCACTCTCTTTGAATCTTCTTTATCATGCTAAGAGGAGCAGAAAAAAGCAAAAAATTTCAGAATTGCACCTTGCAATGCGGAGAAATTACTGTTTGTGCATTTACAATATTCATTGATTTTTGCCATTGAAAAACGTCCAGAAATGATTGAAGCTACTGACTGAATGAAAGGAGCTGGCATCTCACTCTCTTTGAATCTTCTTTATCATGCTAAGAGGAGCAGGAAAAAGCAAAAAATTTCAGAATTGCACCTTGCAATGCGGAGAAATTACTGTTTGTGCATTTACAATATTCATTGATTTTTGCCATTGAAAAACGTCCAGAAATGATTGAAGCTACTGACTGAATGAAAGGAGCTGGCATCTCACTCTCTTTGAATCTTCTTTATCATGCTAAGAGGAGCAGGAAAAAGCAAAAAATTTCAGAATTGCACCTTGCAATGCGGAGAAATTACTGTTTGTGCATTTACAATATTCATTGATTTTTGCCATTGAAAAACATCATGTTATTCATATACTAGAAATGTTTGAAGCTACTGACTGAATGAAAGGAGCTGGCATCTCAATCTCTTTGAATCTTCTTTATCATGCTAAGAGGAGCAGGAAAAAGCAAAAAATTTCAGAATTGCACCTTGCAATGCGGAGAAATTACTGTTTGTGCATTTACAATATTCATTGATTTTTGCCATTGAAAAACGTCCAGAAATGATTGAAGCTACTGACTGAATGAAAGGAGCTGGCATCTCACTCTCTTTGAATCTTCTTTATCATGCTAAGAGGAGCAGGAAAAAGCAAAAAATTTCAGAATTGCACCTTGCAATGCGGAGAAATTACTGTTTGTGCATTTACAATATTCATTGATTTTTGCCATTGAAAAACATCATGTTATTCATATACCAGAAATGATTGAAGCTACTGACTGAATGAAAGGAGCTGGCATCTCGCTCTCTTTGAATATTCTTTATCATGCTAAGAGGAGCAGGAAAAAGCAAAAAATTTCAGAATTGCACCTTGCAATGCGGAGAAATTACTGTTTGTGCATTTACAATATTCATTGATTTTTGCCATTGAAAAACGTCCAGAAATGATTGAAGCTACTGACTGAATGAAAGGAGCTGGCATCTCACTCTCTTTGAATCTTCTTTATCATGCTAAGAGGAGCAGGAAAAAGCAAAAATTTCAGAATTGCACCTTGCAATGTGGAGAAATTACTGTTTGTGCATTTACAATATTCATTGATTTTTGCCATTGAAAAACATCATGTTATTCATATACCAGAAATGATTGAAGCTACTGACTGAATGAAAGGAGCTGGCATCTCACTCTCTTTGAATCTTCTTTATCATGCTAAGAGGAGCAGGAAAAAGCAAAAAATTTCAGAATTGCACCTTGCAATACGGAGAAATTACTGTTTGTGCATTTACAATATTCATTGATTTTTGCCATTGAAAAACGTCCAGAAATGATTGAAGCTACTGACTGAATGAAAGGAGCTGGCATCTCACTCTCTTTGAATCTTCTTTATCATGCTAAGAGGAGCAGGAAAAAGCAAAAAATTTCAGAATTGCACCTTGCAATGCGGAGAAATTACTGTTTGTGCTTTTACAATATTCATTGATTTTTGCCATTGAAAAACATCATGTTATTCATATACCAGAAATGTTTGAAGCTACTGACTGAATGAAAGGAGCTGGCATCTCACTCTCTTTGAATCTTCTTTATCATGCTAAGAGGAGCAGGAAAAAGCAAAAAATTTCAGAATTGCACCTTGCAATGCGGAGAAATTACTGTTTGTGCATTTACAATATTCATTGATTTTTGCCATTGAAAAACGTCCAGAAATGATTGAAGCTACTGACTGAATGAAAGGAGCTGGCATCTCACTCTCTTTGAATCTTCTTTATCATGCTAAGAGGAGCAGGAAAAAGCAAAAAATTTCAGAATTGCACCTTGCAATGCGGAGAAATTACTGTTTGTGCATTTACAATATTCATTGATTTTTGCCATTGAAAAACGTCCAGAAATGATTGAAGCTACTGACTGAATGAAAGGAGCTGGCATCTCACTCTCTTTGAATCTTCTTTATCATGCTAAGAGGAGCAGGAAAAAGCAAAAAATTTCAGAATTGCAACTTGCAATGCGGAGAAATTACTGTTTGTGCATTTACAATATTCATTGATTTTTGCCATTGAAAAACATCATGTTATTCATATACCAGAAATGATTGAAGCTACTGACTGAATGAAAGGAGCTGGCATCTCACTCTCTTTGAATCTTCTTTATCATGCTAAGAGGAGCAGGAAAAAGCAAAAAATTTCAGAATTGCACCTTGCAATGCGGAGAAATTACTGTTTGTGCATTTACAATATTCATTGATTTTTGCCATTGAAAAACATCATGTTATTCATATACCAGAAATGTTTGAAGCTACTGACTGAATGAAAGGAGCTGGCATCTCACTCTCTTTGAATCTTCTTTATCATGCTAAGAGGAGCAGGAAAAAGCAAAAAATTTCAGAATTGCACCTTGCAATGCGGAGAAATTACTGTTTGTGCATTTACAATATTCATTGATTTTTGCCATTGAAAAACGTCCAGAAATGATTGAAGCTACTGACTGAATGAAAGGAGCTGGCATCTCACTCTCTTTGAATCTTCTTTATCATGCTAAGAGGAGCAGGAAAATGCAAGAAATTTCAGAATTGCACCTTGCAATGCGGAGAAATTACTGTTTGTGCATTTACAATATTCATTGATTTTTGCCATTGAAAAACATCCAGAAATGATTGAAGCTACTGACTGAATGAAAGGAGCTGGCATCTCACTCTCTTTGAATCTTCTTTATCATGCTAAGAGGAGCAGGAAAAAGCCAAAAATTTCAGAATTGCACCTTGCAATGCGGAGAAATTACTGTTTGTGCATTTACAATATTCATTGATTTTTGCCATTGAAAAACATCATGTTATTCATATACCAGAAATGATTGAAGCTACTGACTGAATGAAAGGAGCTGGCATCTCACTCTCTTTGAATCTTCTTTATCATGCAAAGAGGAGCAGGAAAAAGCAAAAAATTTCAGAATTGCACCTTGCAATGCGGAGAAATTACTGTTTGTGCATTTACAATATTCATTGATTTTTGCCATTGAAAAACGTCCAGAAATGATTGAAGCTACTGACTGAATGAAAGGAGCTGGCATCTCACTCTCTTTGAATCTTCTTTATCATGCTAAGAGGAGCAGGAAAAAGCAAAAAATTTCAGAATTGCACCTTGCAATGCGGAGAAATTACTGTTTGTGCATTTACAATATTCACTGATTTTTGCCATTGAAAAACGTCCAGAAATGATTCAAGCAACTGACTGAATGAAAGGAGCTGGCATCTCACTCTCTTTGAATCTTCTTTATCATGCTAAGAGGAGCAGGAAAAAGCAAAAAATTTCAGAATTGCACCTTGCAATGCGGAGAAATTACTGTTTGTGCATTTACAATATTCATTGATTTTTGCCATTGAAAAACGTCCAGAAATAATTGAAGCTACTGACTGAATGAAAGGAGCTGGCATCTCACTCTCTTTGAATCTTCTTTATCATGCTAAGAGGAGCAGGAAAAAGCAAAAAATTTCAGAATTGCAACTTGCAATGCGGAGAAATTACTGTTTGTGCATTTACAATATTCATTGATTTTTGCCATTGAAAAACATCATGTTATTCTTATACCAGAAATGATTGAAGCTAGTGACTGAATGAAAGGAGCTGGCATCTCACTCTCTTTGAATCTTCTTTATCATGCTAAGAGGAGCAGGAAAAAGCAAAAAATTTCAGAATTGCACCTTGCAATGCGGAGAAATTACTGTTTGTGCATTTACAATATTCATTGATTTTTGCCATTGAAAAACGTCCAGAAATGATTGAAGCTACTGACTGAATGAAAGGAGCTGGCATCTCACTTTCTTTGAATCTTCTTTATCATGCTAAGAGGAGCAGGAAAAAGCAAAAAATTTCAGAATTGCACCTTGCAATGCGGAGAAATTACTGTTTGTGCTTTTACAATATTCATTGATTTTTGCCATTGAAAAACATCATGTTATTCATATACCAGAAATGTTTGAAGCTACTGACTGAATGAAAGGAGCTGGCATCTCACTCTCTTTGAATCTTCTTTATCATGCTAAGAGGAGCAGGAAAAAGCAAAAAATTTCAGAATTGCACCTTGCAATGCGGAGAAATTACTGTTTGTGCATTTACAATATTCATTGATTTTTGCCATTGAAAAATGTCCAGAAATGATTGAAGCTGCTGACTGAATGAAAGGAGCTGGCATCTCACTCTCTTTGAATCTTCTTTATCATGCTAAGAGGAGCAGGAAAAAGCAAAAAATTTCAGAATTGCACCTTGCAATGCGGAGAAATTACTGTTTGTGCATTTACAATATTCATTGATTTTTGCCATTGAAAAACATCATGTTATTCATATACCAGAAATGATTGAAGCTACTGACTGAATGAAAGGAGCTGGCATCTCACTCTCTTTGAATCTTCTTTATCATGCTAAGAGGAGCAGGAAAAAGCAAAAAATTTCAGAATTGCACCTTGCAATGCGGAGAAATTACTGTTTGTGCATTTACAATATTCATTGATTTTTGCCATTGAAAAACGTCCAGAAATGATTGAAGCTACTGACTGAATGAAAGGAGCTGGCATCTCACTCTCTTTGAATCTTCTTTATCATGCTAAGAGGAGCAGGAAAAAGCAAAAAATTTCAGAATTGCACCTTGCAATGCGGAGAAATTACTGTTTCTGCATTTACAATATTCATTGATTTTTGCCATTGAAAAACGTCCAGAAATGATTGAAGCTACTGACTGAATGAAAGGAGCTGGCATCTCACTCTCTTTGAATCTTCTTTATCATGCTAAGAGGAGCAGGAAAAAGCAAAAAATTTCAGAATTGCACCTTGCAATGCGGAGAAATTACTGTTTGTGCATTTACAATATTCATTGATTTTTGCCATTGAAAAACATCATGTTATTCATATACCAGAAATGTTTGAAGCTACTGACTGAATGAAAGGAGCTGGCATCTCACTCTCTTTGAATCTTCTTTATCATGCTAAGAGGAGCAGGAAAAAGCAAAAAATTTCAGAATTGCACCTTGCAATGCGGAGAAATTACTGTTTGTGCATTTACAATATTCATTGATTTTTGCCATTGAAAAACGTCCAGAAATGATTGAAGCTACTGACTGAATGAAAGGAGCTGGCATCTCACTCTCTTTGAATCTTCTTTTTCATGCTAAGAGGAGCAGGAAAAAGCAAAAAATTTCAGAATTGCACCTTGCAATGCGGAGAAATTACTGTTTGTGCATTTACAATATTCATTGATTTTTGCCATTGAAAAACATCATGTTATTCATATACCAGAAATGATTGAAGCTACTGACTGAATGAAAGGAGCTGGCATCTCACTCTCTTTGAATCTTCTTTATCATGCTAAGAGGAGCAGGAAAAAGCAAAAAATTTCAGAATTGCACCTTGCAATGCGGAGAAATTACTGTTTGTGCATTTACAATATTCATTGATTTTTGCCATTGAAAAACGTCCAGAAATGATTGAAGCTACTGACTGAATGAAAGGAGCTGGCATCTCACTCTCTTTGAATCTTCTTTATCATGCTAAGAGGAGCAGGAAAAAGCAAAAAATTTCAGAATTGCACCTTGCAATGCGGAGAAATTACTGTTTCTGCATTTACAATATTCATTGATTTTTGCCATTGAAAAACGTCCAGAAATGATTGAAGCTACTGACTGAATGAAAGGAGCTGGCATCTCACTCTCTTTGAATCTTCTTTATCATGCTAAGAGGAGCAGGAAAAAGCAAAAAATTTCAGAATTGCACCTTGCAATGCGGAGAAATTACTGTTTGTGCATTTACAATATTCATTGATTTTTGCCATTGAAAAACATCATGTTATTCATATACCAGAAATGTTTGAAGCTACTGACTGAATGAAAGGAGCTGGCATCTCACTCTCTTTGAATCTTCTTTATCATGCTAAGAGGAGCAGGAAAAAGCAAAAAATTTCAGAATTGCACCTTGCAATGCGGAGAAATTACTGTTTGTGCATTTACAATATTCATTGATTTTTGCCATTGAAAAACGTCCAGAAATGATTGAAGCTACTGACTGAATGAAAGGAGCTGGCATCTCACTCTCTTTGAATCTTCTTTTTCATGCTAAGAGGAGCAGGAAAAAGCAAAAAATTTCAGAATTGCACCTTGCAATGCGGAGAAATTACTGTTTGTGCATTTACAATATTCATTGATTTTTGCCATTGAAAAACATCATGTTATTCATATACCAGAAATGTTTGAAGCTACTGACTGAATGAAAGGAGCTGGCATCTCACTCTCTTTGAATCTTCTTTATCATGCTAAGAGGAGCAGGAAAAAGCAAAAAATTTCAGAATTGCACCTTGCAATGCGGAGAAATTACTGTTTGTGCATTTACAATATTCATTGATTTTTGCCATTGAAAAACGTCCAGAAATGATTGAAGCTACTGACTGAATGAAAGGAGCTGGCATCTCACTCTCTTTGAATCTTCTTTTTCATGCTAAGAGGAGCAGGAAAAAGCAAAAAATTTCAGAATTGCACCTTGCAATGCGGAGAAATTACTGTTTGTGCATTTACAATATTCATTGATTTTTGCCATTGAAAAACATCATGTTATTCATATACCAGAAATGATTGAAGCTACTGACTGAATGAAAGGAGCTGGCATCTCGCTCTCTTTGAATCTTCTTTATCATGCTAAGAGGAGCAGGAAAAAGCAAAAAATTTCAGAATTGCACCTTGCAATGCGGAGAAATTACTGTTTGTGCATTTACAATATTCATTGATTTTTGCCATTGAAAAACGTCCAGAAATGATTGAAGCTACTGACTGAATGAAAGGAGCTGGCATCTCACTCTCTTTGAATCTTCTTTATCATGCTAAGAGGAGCAGGAAAAAGCAAAAAATTTCAGAATTGCACCTTGCAATGTGGAGAAATTACTGTTTGTGCATTTACAATATTCATTGATTTTTGCCATTGAAAAACATCATGTTATTCATATACCAGAAATGATTGAAGCTACTGACTGAATGAAGGAGCTGGCATCTCACTCTCTTTGAATCTTCTTTATCATGCTAAGAGGAGCAGGAAAAAGCAAAAAATTTCAGAATTGCACCTTGCAATGCGGAGAAATTACTGTTTGTGCTTTTACAATATTCATTGATTTTTGCCATTGAAAAACATCATGTTATTCATATACCAGAAATGTTTGAAGCTACTGACTGAATGAAAGGAGCTGGCATCTCACTCTCTTTGAATCTTCTTTATCATGCTAAGAGGAGCAGGAAAAAGCAAAAAATTTCAGAATTGCACCTTGCAATGCGGAGAAATTACTGTTTGTGCATTTACAATATTCATTGATTTTTGCCATTGAAAAACGTCCAGAAATGATTGAAGCTACTGACTGAATGAAAGGAGCTGGCATCTCACTCTCTTTGAATCTTCTTTATCATGCTAAGAGGAGCAGGAAAAAGCAAAAAATTTCAGAATTGCACCTTGCAATGCGGAGAAATTACTGTTTGTGCATTTACAATATTCATTGATTTTTGCCATTGAAAAACGTCCAGAAATGATTGAAGCTACTGACTGAATGAAAGGAGCTGGCATCTCACTCTCTTTGAATCTTCTTTATCATGCTAAGAGGAGCAGGAAAAAGCAAAAAATTTCAGAATTGCACCTTGCAATGCGGAGAAATTACTGTTTGTGCATTTACAATATTCATTGATTTTTGCCATTGAAAAACATCATGTTATTCATATACTAGAAATGTTTGAAGCTACTGACTGAATGAAAGGAGCTGGCATCTCACTCTCTTTGAATCTTCTTTATCATGCTAAGAGGAGGAGGAAAAAGCAAAAAATTTCAGAATTGCACCTTGCAATGCGGAGAAATTACTGTTTGTGCATTTACAATATTCATTGATTTTTGCCATTGAAAAACGTCCAGAAATGATTGAAGCTACTGACTGAATGAAAGGAGCTGGCATCTCACTCTCTTTGAATCTTCTTTATCATGCTAAGAGGAGCAGGAAAAAGCAAAAAATTTCAGAATTGCACCTTGCAATGCGGAGAAATTACTGTTTGTGCATTTACAATATTCATTGATTTTTGCCATTGAAAAACATCATGTTATTCATATACCAGAAATGATTGAAGCTACTGACTGAATGAAAGGAGCTGGCATCTCGCTCTCTTTGAATATTCTTTATCATGCTAAGAGGAGCAGGAAAAAGCAAAAAATTTCAGAATTGCACCTTGCAATGCGGAGAAATTACTGTTTGTGCATTTACAATATTCATTGATTTTTGCCATTGAAAAACGTCCAGAAATGATTGAAGCTACTGACTGAATGAAAGGAGCTGGCATCTCACTCTCTTTGAATCTTCTTTATCATGCTAAGAGGAGCAGGAAAAAGCAAAAATTTCAGAATTGCACCTTGCAATGTGGAGAAATTACTGTTTGTGCATTTACAATATTCATTGATTTTTGCCACTGAAAAACATCATGTTATTCATATACCAGAAATGATTGAAGCTACTGACTGAATGAAAGGAGCTGGCATCTCACTCTCTTTGAATCTTCTTTATCATGCTAAGAGGAGCAGGAAAAAGCAAAAAATTTCAGAATTGCACCTTGCAATACGGAGAAATTACTGTTTGTGCATTTACAATATTCATTGATTTTTGCCATTGAAAAACGTCCAGAAATGATTGAAGCTACTGACTGAATGAAAGGAGCTGGCATCTCACTCTCTTTGAATCTTCTTTATCATGCTAAGAGGAGCAGGAAAAAGCAAAAAATTTCAGAATTGCACCTTGCAATGCGGAGAAATTACTGTTTGTGCTTTTACAATATTCATTGATTTTTGCCATTGAAAAACATCATGTTATTCATATACCAGAAATGTTTGAAGCTACTGACTGAATGAAAGGAGCTGGCATCTCACTCTCTTTGAATCTTCTTTATCATGCTAAGAGGAGCAGGAAAAAGCAAAAAATTTCAGAATTGCACCTTGCAATGCGGAGAAATTACTGTTTGTGCATTTACAATATTCATTGATTTTTGCCATTGAAAAACGTCCAGAAATGATTGAAGCTACTGACTGAATGAAAGGAGCTGGCATCTCACTCTCTTTGAATCTTCTTTATCATGCTAAGAGGAGCAGGAAAAAGCAAAAAATTTCAGAATTGCACCTTGCAATGCGGAGAAATTACTGTTTGTGCATTTACAATATTCATTGATTTTTGCCATTGAAAAACGTCCAGAAATGATTGAAGCTACTGACTGAATGAAAGGAGCTGGCATCTCACTCTCTTTGAATCTTCTTTATCATGCTAAGAGGAGCAGGAAAAAGCAAAAAATTTCAGAATTGCAACTTGCAATGCGGAGAAATTACTGTTTGTGCATTTACAATATTCATTGATTTTTGCCATTGAAAAACATCATGTTATTCATATACCAGAAATGATTGAAGCTACTGACTGAATGAAAGGAGCTGGCATCTCACTCTCTTTGAATCTTCTTTATCATGCTAAGAGGAGCAGGAAAAAGCAAAAAATTTCAGAATTGCACCTTGCAATGCGGAGAAATTACTGTTTGTGCATTTACAATATTCATTGATTTTTGCCATTGAAAAACATCATGTTATTCATATACCAGAAATGTTTGAAGCTACTGACTGAATGAAAGGAGCTGGCATCTCACTCTCTTTGAATCTTCTTTATCATGCTAAGAGGAGCAGGAAAAAGCAAAAAATTTCAGAATTGCACCTTGCAATGCGGAGAAATTACTGTTTGTGCATTTACAATATTCATTGATTTTTGCCATTGAAAAACGTCCAGAAATGATTGAAGCTACTGACTGAATGAAAGGAGCTGGCATCTCACTCTCTTTGAATCTTCTTTATCATGCTAAGAGTAGCAGGAAAATGCAAGAAATTTCAGAATTGCACCTTGCAATGCGGAGAAATTACTGTTTGTGCATTTACAATATTCATTGATTTTTGCCATTGAAAAACATCCAGAAATGATTGAAGCTACTGACTGAATGAAAGGAGCTGGCATCTCACTCTCTTTGAATCTTCTTTATCATGCTAAGAGGAGCAGGAAAAAGCCAAAAATTTCAGAATTGCACCTTGCAATGCGGAGAAATTACTGTTTGTGCATTTACAATATTCATTGATTTTTGCCATTGAAAAACATCATGTTATTCATATACCAGAAATGATTGAAGCTACTGACTGAATGAAAGGAGCTGGCATCTCACTCTCTTTGAATCTTCTTTATCATGCAAAGAGGAGCAGGAAAAAGCAAAAAATTTCAGAATTGCACCTTGCAATGCGGAGAAATTACTGTTTGTGCATTTACAATATTCATTGATTTTTGCCATTGAAAAACGTCCAGAAATGATTGAAGCTACTGACTGAATGAAAGGAGCTGGCATCTCACTCTCTTTGAATCTTCTTTATCATGCTAAGAGGAGCAGGAAAAAGCAAAAAATTTCAGAATTGCACCTTGCAATGCGGAGAAATTACTGTTTGTGCATTTACAATATTCACTGATTTTTGCCATTGAAAAACGTCCAGAAATGATTCAAGCAACTGACTGAATGAAAGGAGCTGGCATCTCACTCTCTTTGAATCTTCTTTATCATGCTAAGAGGAGCAGGAAAAAGCAAAAAATTTCAGAATTGCACCTTGCAATGCGGAGAAATTACTGTTTGTGCATTTACAATATTCATTGATTTTTGCCATTGAAAAACGTCCAGAAATAATTGAAGCTACTGACTGAATGAAAGGAGCTGGCATCTCACTCTCTTTGAATCTTCTTTATCATGCTAAGAGGAGCAGGAAAAAGCAAAAAATTTCAGAATTGCAACTTGCAATGCGGAGAAATTACTGTTTGTGCATTTACAATATTCATTGATTTTTGCCATTGAAAAACATCATGTTATTCTTATACCAGAAATGATTGAAGCTAGTGACTGAATGAAAGGAGCTGGCATCTCACTCTCTTTGAATCTTCTTTATCATGCTAAGAGGAGCAGGAAAAAGCAAAAAATTTCAGAATTGCACCTTGCAATGCGGAGAAATTACTGTTTGTGCATTTACAATATTCATTGATTTTTGCCATTGAAAAACGTCCAGAAATGATTGAAGCTACTGACTGAATGAAAGGAGCTGGCATCTCACTTTCTTTGAATCTTCTTTATCATGCTAAGAGGAGCAGGAAAAAGCAAAAAATTTCAGAATTGCACCTTGCAATGCGGAGAAATTACTGTTTGTGCTTTTACAATATTCATTGATTTTTGCCATTGAAAAACATCATGTTATTCATATACCAGAAATGTTTGAAGCTACTGACTGAATGAAAGGAGCTGGCATCTCACTCTCTTTGAATCTTCTTTATCATGCTAAGAGGAGCAGGAAAAAGCAAAAAATTTCAGAATTGCACCTTGCAATGCGGAGAAATTACTGTTTGTGCATTTACAATATTCATTGATTTTTGCCATTGAAAAATGTCCAGAAATGATTGAAGCTGCTGACTGAATGAAAGGAGCTGGCATCTCACTCTCTTTGAATCTTCTTTATCATGCTAAGAGGAGCAGGAAAAAGCAAAAAATTTCAGAATTGCACCTTGCAATGCGGAGAAATTACTGTTTGTGCATTTACAATATTCATTGATTTTTGCCATTGAAAAACATCATGTTATTCATATACCAGAAATGATTGAAGCTACTGACTGAATGAAAGGAGCTGGCATCTCACTCTCTTTGAATCTTCTTTATCATGCTAAGAGGAGCAGGAAAAAGCAAAAAATTTCAGAATTGCACCTTGCAATGCGGAGAAATTACTGTTTGTGCATTTACAATATTCATTGATTTTTGCCATTGAAAAACGTCCAGAAATGATTGAAGCTACTGACTGAATGAAAGGAGCTGGCATCTCACTCTCTTTGAATCTTCTTTATCATGCTAAGAGGAGCAGGAAAAAGCAAAAAATTTCAGAATTGCACCTTGCAATGCGGAGAAATTACTGTTTCTGCATTTACAATATTCATTGATTTTTGCCATTGAAAAACGTCCAGAAATGATTGAAGCTACTGACTGAATGAAAGGAGCTGGCATCTCACTCTCTTTGAATCTTCTTTATCATGCTAAGAGGAGCAGGAAAAAGCAAAAAATTTCAGAATTGCACCTTGCAATGCGGAGAAATTAGTGTTTGTGCATTTACAATATTCATTGATTTTTGCCATTGAAAAACATCATGTTATTCATATACCAGAAATGTTTGAAGCTACTGACTGAATGAAAGGAGCTGGCATCTCACTCTCTTTGAATCTTCTTTATCATGCTAAGAGGAGCAGGAAAAAGCAAAAAATTTCAGAATTGCACCTTGCAATGCGGAGAAATTACTGTTTGTGCATTTACAATATTCATTGATTTTTGCCATTGAAAAACGTCCAGAAATGATTGAAGCTACTGACTGAATGAAAGGAGCTGGCATCTCACTCTCTTTGAATCTTCTTTTTCATGCTAAGAGGAGCAGGAAAAAGCAAAAAATTTCAGAATTGCACCTTGCAATGCGGAGAAATTACTGTTTGTGCATTTACAATATTCATTGATTTTTGCCATTGAAAAACATCATGTTATTCATATACCAGAAATGATTGAAGCTACTGACTGAATGAAAGGAGCTGGCATCTCGCTCTCTTTGAATCTTCTTTATCATGCTAAGAGGAGCAGGAAAAAGCAAAAAATTTCAGAATTGCACCTTGCAATGCGGAGAAATTACTGTTTGTGCATTTACAATATTCATTGATTTTTGCCATTGAAAAACGTCCAGAAATGATTGAAGCTACTGACTGAATGAAAGGAGCTGGCATCTCACTCTCTTTGAATCTTCTTTATCATGCTAAGAGGAGCAGGAAAAAGCAAAAAATTTCAGAATTGCACCTTGCAATGTGGAGAAATTACTGTTTGTGCATTTACAATATTCATTGATTTTTGCCATTGAAAAACATCATGTTATTCATATACCAGAAATGATTGAAGCTACTGACTGAATGAAGGAGCTGGCATCTCACTCTCTTTGAATCTTCTTTATCATGCTAAGAGGAGCAGGAAAAAGCAAAAAATTTCAGAATTGCACCTTGCAATGCGGAGAAATTACTGTTTGTGCTTTTACAATATTCATTGATTTTTGCCATTGAAAAACATCATGTTATTCATATACCAGAAATGTTTGAAGCTACTGACTGAATGAAAGGAGCTGGCATCTCACTCTCTTTGAATCTTCTTTATCATGCTAAGAGGAGCAGGAAAAAGCAAAAAATTTCAGAATTGCACCTTGCAATGCGGAGAAATTACTGTTTGTGCATTTACAATATTCATTGATTTTTGCCATTGAAAAACGTCCAGAAATGATTGAAGCTACTGACTGAATGAAAGGAGCTGGCATCTCACTCTCTTTGAATCTTCTTTATCATGCTAAGAGGAGCAGGAAAAAGCAAAAAATTTCAGAATTGCACCTTGCAATGCGGAGAAATTACTGTTTGTGCATTTACAATATTCATTGATTTTTGCCATTGAAAAACGTCCAGAAATGATTGAAGCTACTGACTGAATGAAAGGAGCTGGCATCTCACTCTCTTTGAATCTTCTTTATCATGCTAAGAGGAGCAGGAAAAAGCAAAAAATTTCAGAATTGCAACTTGCAATGCGGAGAAATTACTGTTTGTGCATTTACAATATTCATTGATTTTTGCCATTGAAAAACATCGTTATTCATATACCAGAAATGATTGAAGCTACTGACTGAATGAAAGGAGCTGGCATCTCACTCTCTTTGAATCTTCTTTATCATGCTAAGAGGAGCAGGAAAAAGCAAAAAATTTCAGAATTGCACCTTGCAATGCGGAGAAATTACTGTTTGTGCATTTACAATATTCATTGATTTTTGCCATTGAAAAACGTCCAGAAATGATTGAAGCTACTGACTGAATGAAAGGAGCTGGCATCTCACTCTCTTTGAATCTTCTTTATCATGCTAAGAGGAGCAGGAAAAAGCAAAAAATTTCAGAATTGCACCTTGCAATGCGGAGAAATTACTGTTTGTGCATTTACAATATTCATTGATTTTTGCCATTGAAAAACGTCCAGAAATGATTGAAGCTACTGACTGAATGAAAGGAGCTGGCATCTCACTCTCTTTGAATCTTCTTTATCATGCTAAGAGGAGCAGGAAAAAGCAAAAAATTTCAGAATTGCACCTTGCAATGCGGAGAAATTACTGTTTGTGCATTTACAATATTCATTAATTTTTGCCATTGAAAAACATCATGTTATTCATATCCCAGAAATGTTTGAAGCTACTGACTGAATGAAAGAAGCTGGCATCTCACTCTCTTTGAATCTTCTTTATCATGCTAAGAGGAGCAGGAAAAAGCAAAAAAATTCAGAATTGCACCTTGCAATGCGGAGAAATTACTGTTTGTGCATTTACAATCTTCATTGATTTTTGCCATTGAAAAACGTCCAGAAATGATTGAAGCTACTGACTGAATGAAAGGAGCTGGCATCTCACTCTCTTTGAATCTTCTTTATCATGCTAAGAGGAGCAGGAAAAAGCAAAAAATTTCAGAATTGCACCTTGCAATGCGGAGAAATTACTGTTTGTGCATTTACAATATTCATTGATTTTGCCATTGAAAAACATCATGTTATTCATATACCAGAAATGTTTGAAGCTACTGACTGAATGAAAGGAGCTGGCATCTCACTCTCTTTGAATCTTCTTTATCATGCTAAGAGGAGCAGGAAAAAGCAAAAAATTTCAGAATTGCACCTTGCAATGCGGAGAAATTACTGTTTGTGCTTTTACAATATTCATTGATTTTTGCCATTGAAAAACATCATGTTATTCATATACCAGAAATGTTTGAAGCTACTGACTGAATGAAAGGAGCTGGCATCTCACTCTCTTTGAATCTTCTTTATCATGCTAAGAGGAGCAGGAAAAAGCAAAAAATTTCAGAATTGCACCTTGCAATGCGGAGAAATTACTGTTTGTGCATTTACAATATTCATTGATTTTTGCCATTGAAAAACGTCCAGAAATGATTGAAGCTACTGACTGAATGAAAGGAGCTGGCATCTCACTCTCTTTGAATCTTCTTTATCATGCTAAGAGGAGCAGGAAAAAGCAAAAAATTTCAGAATTGCAACTTGCAATGCGGAGAAATTACTGTTTGTGCATTTACAATATTCATTGATTTTTGCCATTGAAAAACATCGTTATTCATATACCAGAAATGATTGAAGCTACTGACTGAATGAAAGGAGCTGGCATCTCACTCTCTTTGAATCTTCTTTATCATGCTAAGAGGAGCAGGAAAAAGCAAAAAATTTCAGAATTGCACCTTGCAATGCGGAGAAATTACTGTTTGTGCATTTACAATATTCATTGATTTTTGCCATTGAAAAACGTCCAGAAATGATTGAAGCTACTGACTGAATGAAAGGAGCTGGCATCTCACTCTCTTTGAATCTTCTTTATCATGCTAAGAGGAGCAGGAAAAAGCAAAAAATTTCAGAATTGCACCTTGCAATGCGGAGAAATTACTGTTTGTGCATTTACAATATTCATTGATTTTTGCCATTGAAAAACGTCCAGAAATGTTTGAAGCTACTGACTGAATGAAAGGAGCTGGCATCTCACTCTCTTTGAATCTTCTTTATCATGCTAAGAGGAGCAGGAAAAAGCAAAAAATTTCAGAATTGCACCTTGCAATGCGGAGAAATTACTGTTTGTGCATTTACAATATTCATTGATTTTTGCCATTGAAAAACGTCCAGAAATGATTGAAGCTACTGACTGAATGAAAGGAGCTGGCATCTCACTCTCTTTGAATCTTCTTTATCATGCTAAGAGGAGCAGGAAAAAGCAAAAAATTTCAGAATTGCAACTTGCAATGCGGAGAAATTACTGTTTGTGCATTTACAATATTCATTGATTTTTGCCATTGAAAAACATCGTTATTCATATACCAGAAATGATTGAAGCTACTGACTGAATGAAAGGAGCTGGCATCTCACTCTCTTTGAATCTTCTTTATCATGCTAAGAGGAGCAGGAAAAAGCAAAAAATTTCAGAATTGCACCTTGCAATGCGGAGAAATTACTGTTTGTGCATTTACAATATTCATTGATTTTTGCCATTGAAAAACGTCCAGAAATGATTGAAGCTACTGACTGAATGAAAGGAGCTGGCATCTCACTCTCTTTGAATCTTCTTTATCATGCTAAGAGGAGCAGGAAAAAGCAAAAAATTTCAGAATTGCACCTTGCAATGCGGAGAAATTACTGTTTGTGCATTTACAATATTCATTGATTTTTGCCATTGAAAAACGTCCAGAAATGATTGAAGCTACTGACTGAATGAAAGGAGCTGGCATCTCACTCTCTTTGAATCTTCTTTATCATGCTAAGAGGAGCAGGAAAAAGCAAAAAATTTCAGAATTGCACCTTGCAATGCGGAGAAATTACTGTTTGTGCATTTACAATATTCATTAATTTTTGCCATTGAAAAACATCATGTTATTCATATCCCAGAAATGTTTGAAGCTACTGACTGAATGAAAGAAGCTGGCATCTCACTCTCTTTGAATCTTCTTTATCATGCTAAGAGGAGCAGGAAAAAGCAAAAAAATTCAGAATTGCACCTTGCAATGCGGAGAAATTACTGTTTGTGCATTTACAATCTTCATTGATTTTTGCCATTGAAAAACGTCCAGAAATGATTGAAGCTACTGACTGAATGAAAGGAGCTGGCATCTCACTCTCTTTGAATCTTCTTTATCATGCTAAGAGGAGCAGGAAAAAGCAAAAAATTTCAGAATTGCACCTTGCAATGCGGAGAAATTACTGTTTGTGCATTTACAATATTCATTGATTTTTGCCATTGAAAAACATCATGTTATTCATATACCAGAAATGTTTGAAGCTACTGACTGAATGAAAGGAGCTGGCATCTCACTCTCTTTGAATCTTCTTTATCATGCTAAGAGGAGCAGGAAAAAGCAAAAAATTTCAGAATTGCACCTTGCAATGCGGAGAAATTACTGTTTGTGCTTTTACAATATTCATTGATTTTTGCCATTGAAAAACATCATGTTATTCATATACCAGAAATGTTTGAAGCTACTGACTGAATGAAAGGAGCTGGCATCTCACTCTCTTTGAATCTTCTTTATCATGCTAAGAGGAGCAGGAAAAAGCAAAAAATTTCAGAATTGCACCTTGCAATGCGGAGAAATTACTGTTTGTGCATTTACAATATTCATTGATTTTTGCCATTGAAAAACGTCCAGAAATGATTGAAGCTACTGACTGAATGAAAGGAGCTGGCATCTCACTCTCTTTGAATCTTCTTTATCATGCTAAGAGGAGCAGGAAAAAGCAAAAAATTTCAGAATTGCACCTTGCAATGCGGAGAAATTACTGTTTGTGCATTTACAATATTCATTGATTTTTGCCATTGAAAAACGTCCAGAAATGATTGAAGCTACTGACTGAATGAAAGGAGCTGGCATCTCACTCTCTTTGAATCTTCTTTATCATGCTAAGAGGAGCAGGAAAAAGCAAAAAATTTCAGAATTGCAACTTGCAATGCGGAGAAATTACTGTTTGTGCATTTACAATATTCATTGATTTTTGACATTGAAAAACATCGTTATTCATATACCAGAAATGATTGAAGCTACTGACTGAATGAAAGGAGCTGGCATCTCACTCTCTTTGAATCTTCTTTATCATGCTAAGAGGAGCAGGAAAAAGCAAAAAATTTCAGAATTGCACCTTGCAATGCGGAGAAATTACTCTTTGTGCATTTACAATATTCATTGATTTTTGCCATTGAAAAACGTCCAGAAATGATTGAAGCTACTGACTGAATGAAAGGAGCTGGCATCTCACTCTCTTTGAATCTTCTTTATCATGCTAAGAGGAGCAGGAAAAAGCAAAAAATTTCAGAATTGCACCTTGCAATGCGGAGAAATTACTGTTTGTGCATTTACAATATTCATTGATTTTTGCCATTGAAAAACGTCCAGAAATGATTGAAGCTACTGACTGAATGAAAGGAGCTGGCATCTCACTCTCTTTGAATCTTCTTTATCATGCTAAGAGGAGCAGGAAAAAGCAAAAAATTTCAGAATTGCACCTTGCAATGCGGAGAAATTACTGTTTGTGCATTTACAATATTCATTAATTTTTGCCATTGAAAAACATCATGTTATTCATATCCCAGAAATGTTTGAAGCTACTGACTGAATGAAAGAAGCTGGCATCTCACTCTCTTTGAATCTTCTTTATCATGCTAAGAGGAGCAGGAAAAAGCAAAAAAATTCAGAATTGCACCTTGCAATGCGGAGAAATTACTGTTTGTGCATTTACAATCTTCATTGATTTTTGCCATTGAAAAACGTCCAGAAATGATTGAAGCTACTGACTGAATGAAAGGAGCTGGCATCTCACTCTCTTTGAATCTTCTTTATCATGCTAAGAGGAGCAGGAAAAAGCAAAAAATTTCAGAATTGCACCTTGCAATGCGGAGAAATTACTGTTTGTGCATTTACAATATTCATTGATTTTTGCCATTGAAAAACATCATGTTATTCATATACCAGAAATGTTTGAAGCTACTGACTGAATGAAAGGAGCTGGCATCTCACTCTCTTTGAATCTTCTTTATCATGCTAAGAGGAGCAGGAAAAAGCAAAAAATTTCAGAATTGCACCTTGCAATGCGGAGAAATTACTGTTTGTGCATTTACAATATTCATTGATTTTTGCCATTGAAAAACGTCCAGAAATGATTGAAGCTACTGACTGAATGAAAGGAGCTGGCATCGCACTCTCTTTGAATCTTCTTTATCATGCTAAGAGGAGCAGGAAAAAGCAAAAAATTTCAGAATTGCACCTTGCAATGCGGAGAAATTACTGTTTGTGCATTTACAATATTCATTGATTTTTGCCATTGAAAAACGTCCAGAAATGATTGAAGCTACTGACTGAATGAAAGGAGCTGGCATCTCACTCTCTTTGAATCTTCTTTATCATGCTAAGAGGAGCAGGAAAAAGCAAAAAATTTCAGAATTGCACCTTGCAATGCGGAGAAATTACTGTTTGTGCATTTACAATATTCATTGATTTTTGCCATTGAAAAACGTCCAGAAATGATTGAAGCTACTGACTGAATGAAAGGAGCTGGCATCTCACTCTCTTTGAATCTTCTTTATCATGCTAAGAGGAGCAGGAAAAAGCAAAAAATTTCAGAATTGCACCTTGCAATGCGGAGAAATTACTGTTTGTGCATTTACAATATTCATTAATTTTTGCCATTGAAAAACATCATGTTATTCATATCCCAGAAATGTTTGAAGCTACTGACTGAATGAAAGAAGCTGGCATCTCACTCTCTTTGAATCTTCTTTATCATGCTAAGAGGAGCAGGAAAAAGCAAAAAATTTCAGAATTGCACCTTGCAATGCGGAGAAATTACTGTTTGTGCATTTACAATATTCATTGATTTTTGCCATTGAAAAACGTCCAGAAATGATTGAAGCTACTGACTGAATGAAAGGAGCTGGCATCTCACTCTCTTTGAATCTTCTTTATCATGCTAAGAGGAGCAGGAAAAAGCAAAAAATTTCAGAATTGCACCTTGCAATGCGGAGAAATTACTGTTTGTGCATTTACAATATTCATTGATTTTTGCCATTGAAAAACATCATGTTATTCATATACCAGAAATGTTTGAAGCTACTGACTGAATGAAAGGAGCTGGCATCTCACTCTCTTTGAATCTTCTTTATCATGCTAAGAGGAGCAGGAAAAAGCAAAAAATTTCAGAATTGCACCTTGCAATGCGGAGAAATTACTGTTTGTGCATTTACAATATTCATTGATTTTTGCCATTGAAAAACGTCCAGAAATGATTGAAGCTACTGACTGAATGAAAGGAGCTGGCATCTCACTCTCTTTGATTCTTCTTTATCATGCTAAGAGGAGCAGGAAAATGCAAGAAATTTCAGAATTGCACCTTGCAATGCGGAGAAATTACTGTTTGTGCATTTACAATATTCATTGATTTTTGCCATTGAAAAACATCCAGAAATGATTGAAGCTACTGACTGAATGAAAGGAGCTGGCATCTCACTCTCTTTGAATCTTCTTTATCATGCTAAGAGGAGCAGGAAAAAGCCAAAAATTTCAGAATTGCACCTTGCAATGCGGAGAAATTACTGTTTGTGCATTTACAATATTCATTGATTTTTGCCATTGAAAAACATCATGTTATTCATATACCAGAAATGATTGAAGCTACTGACTGAATGAAAGGAGCTGGCATCTCACTCTCTTTGAATCTTCTTTATCATGCAAAGAGGAGCAGGAAAAAGCAAAAAATTTCAGAATTGCACCTTGCAATGCGGAGAAATTACTGTTTGTGCATTTACAATATTCATTGATTTTTGCCATTGAAAAACGTCCAGAAATGATTGAAGCTACTGACTGAATGAAAGGAGCTGGCATCTCACTCTCTTTGAATCTTCTTTATCATGCTAAGAGGAGCAGGAAAAAGCAAAAAATTTCAGAATTGCACCTTGCAATGCGGAGAAATTACTGTTTGTGCATTTACAATATTCATTGATTTTTGCCATTGAAAAACGTCCAGAAATGATTGAAGCAACTGACTGAATGAAAGGAGCTGGCATCTCACTCTCTTTGAATCTTCTTTATCATGCTAAGAGGAGCAGGAAAAAGCAAAAAATTTCAGAATTGCACCTTGCAATGCGGAGAAATTACTGTTTGTGCATTTACAATATTCATTGATTTTTGCCATTGAAAAACGTCCAGAAATAATTGAAGCTACTGACTGAATGAAAGGAGCTGGCATCTCACTCTCTTTGAATCTTCTTTATCATGCTAAGAGGAGCAGGAAAAAGCAAAAAATTTCAGAATTGCAACTTGCAATGCGGAGAAATTACTGTTTGTGCATTTACAATATTCATTGATTTTTGCCATTGAAAAACATCATGTTATTCATATACCAGAAATGATTGAAGCTACTGACTGAATGAAAGGAGCTGGCATCTCACTCTCTTTGAATCTTCTTTATCATGCTAAGAGGAGCAGGAAAAAGCAAAAAATTTCAGAATTGCACCTTGCAATGCGGAGAAATTACTGTTTGTGCATTTACAATATTCATTGATTTTTGCCATTGAAAAACGTCCAGAAATGATTGAAGCTACTGACTGAATGAAAGGAGCTGGCATCTCACTCTCTTTGAATCTTCTTTATCATGCTAAGAGGAGCAGGAAAAAGCAAAAAATTTCAGAATTGCACCTTGCAATGCGGAGAAATTACTGTTTGTGCATTTACAATATTCATTGATTTTTGCCATTGAAAAACGTCCAGAAATGATTGAAGCTACTGACTGAATGAAAGGAGCTGGCATCTCACTCTCTTTGAATCTTCTTTATCATGCTAAGAGGAACAGGAAAAAGCAAAAAATTTCAGAATTGCACCTTGCAATGCGGAGAAATTACTGTTTGTGCATTTACAATATTCATTGATTTTTGCCATTGAAAAACGTCCAGAAATGATTGAAGCTACTGACTGAATGAAAGGAGCTGGCATCTCACTCTCTTTGAATCTTCTTTATCATGCTAAGAGGAGCAGGAAAAAGCAAAAAATTTCAGAATTGCACCTTGCAATGCGGAGAAATTACTGTTTGTGCATTTACAATATTCATTAATTTTTTCCATTGAAAAACATCATGTTATTCATATCCCAGAAATGTTTGAAGCTACTGACTGAATGAAAGAAGCTGGCATCTCACTCTCTTTGAATCTTCTTTATCATGCTAAGAGGAGCAGGAAAAAGCAAAAAATTTCAGAATTGCACCTTGCAATGCGGAGAAATTACTGTTTGTGCATTTACAATATTCATTGATTTTTGCCATTGAAAAACGTCCAGAAATGATTGAAGCTACTGACTGAATGAAAGGAGCTGGCATCTCACTCTCTTTGAATCTTCTTTATCATGCTAAGAGGAGCAGGAAAAAGCAAAAAATTTCAGAATTGCACCTTGCAATGCGGAGAAATTACTGTTTGTGCATTTACAATATTCATTGATTTTTGCCATTGAAAAACATCATGTTATTCATATACCAGAAATGTTTGAAGCTACTGACTGAATGAAAGGAGCTGGCATCTCACTCTCTTTGAATCTTCTTTATCATGCTAAGAGGAGCAGGAAAAAGCAAAAAATTTCAGAATTGCACCTTGCAATGCGGAGAAATTACTGTTTGTGCATTTACAATATTCATTGATTTTTGCCATTGAAAAACGTCCAGAAATGATTGAAGCTACTGACTGAATGAAAGGAGCTGGCATCTCACTCTCTTTGAATCTTCTTTATCATGCTAAGAGGAGCAGGAAAAAGCCAAAAATTTCAGAATTGCACCTTGCAATGCGGAGAAATTACTGTTTGTGCATTTACAATATTCATTGATTTTTGCCATTGAAAAACATCATGTTATTCATATACCAGAAATGATTGAAGCTACTGACTGAATGAAAGGAGCTGGCATCTCACTCTCTTTGAATCTTCTTTATCATGCAAAGGGAGCAGGAAAAAGCAAAAAATTTCAGAATTGCACCTTGCAATGCGGAGAAATTACTGTTTGTGCATTTACAATATTCATTGATTTTTGCCATTGAAAAACGTCCAGAAATGATTGAAGCTACTGACTGAATGAAAGGAGCTGGCATCTCACTCTCTTTGAATCTTCTTTATCATGCTAAGAGGAGCAGGAAAAAGCAAAAAATTTCAGAATTGCACCTTGCAATGCGGAGAAATTACTGTTTGTGCATTTACAATATTCATTGATTTTTGCCATTGAAAAACGTCCAGAAATGATTGAAGCAACTGACTGAATGAAAGGAGCTGGCATCTCACTCTCTTTGAATCTTCTTTATCATGCTAAGAGGAGCAGGAAAAAGCAAAAAATTTCAGAATTGCACCTTGCAATGCGGAGAAATTACTGTTTGTGCATTTACAATATTCATTGATTTTTGCCATTGAAAAACGTCCAGAAATAATTGAAGCTACTGACTGAATGAAAGGAGCTGGCATCTCACTCTCTTTGAATCTTCTTTATCATGCTAAGAGGAGCAGGAAAAAGCAAAAAATTTCAGAATTGCAACTTGCAATGCGGAGAAATTACTGTTTGTGCATTTACAATATTCATTGATTTTTGCCATTGAAAAACATCATGTTATTCATATACCAGAAATGATTGAAGCTACTGACTGAATGAAAGGAGCTGGCATCTCACTCTCTTTGAATCTTCTTTATCATGCTAAGAGGAGCAGGAAAAAGCAAAAAATTTCAGAATTGCACCTTGCAATGCGGAGAAATTACTGTTTGTGCATTTACAATATTCATTGATTTTTGCCATTGAAAAACGTCCAGAAATGATTGAAGCTACTGACTGAATGAAAGGAGCTGGCATCTCACTCTCTTTGAGTCTTCTTTATCATGCTAAGAGGAGCAGGAAAAAGCAAAAAATTTCAGAATTGCACCTTGCAATGCGGAGAAATTACTGTTTGTGCTTTTACAATATTCATTGATTTTTGCCATTGAAAAACATCATGTTATTCATATACCAGAAATGTTTGAAGCTACTGACTGAATGAAAGGAGCTGGCATCTCACTCTCTTTGAATCTTCTTTATCATGCTAAGAGGAGCAGGAAAAAGCAAAAAATTTCAGAATTGCACCTTGCAATGCGGAGAAATTACTGTTTGTGCATTTACAATATTCATTGATTTTTGCCATTGAAAAATGTCCAGAAATGATTGAAGCTGCTGACTGAATGAAAGGAGCTGGCATCTCACTCTCTTTGAATCTTCTTTATCATGCTAAGAGGAGCAGGAAAAAGCAAAAAATTTCAGAATTGCACCTTGCAATGCGGAGAAATTACTGTTTGTGCATTTACAATATTCATTGATTTTTGCCATTGAAAAACATCATGTTATTCATATACCAGAAATGATTGAAGCTACTGACTGAATGAAAGGAGCTGGCATCTCACTCTCTTTGAATCTTCTTTATCATGCTAAGAGGAGCAGGAAAAAGCAAAAAATTTCAGAATTGCACCTTGCAATGCGGAGAAATTACTGTTTGTGCATTTACAATATTCATTGATTTTTGCCATTGAAAAACGTCCAGAAATGATTGAAGCTACTGACTGAATGAAAGGAGCTGGCATCTCACTCTCTTTGAATCTTCTTTATCATGCTAAGAGGAGCAGGAAAAAGCAAAAAATTTCAGAATTGCACCTTGCAATGCGGAGAAATTACTGTTTGTGCATTTACAATATTCATTGATTTTTGCCATTGAAAAACGTCCAGAAATGATTGAAGCTACTGACTGAATGAAAGGAGCTGGCATCTCACTCTCTTTGAATCTTCTTTATCATGCTAAGAGGAGCAGGAAAAAGCAAAAAATTTCAGAATTGCACCTTGCAATGCGGAGAAATTACTGTTTGTGCATTTACAATATTCATTGATTTTTGCCATTGAAAAACATCATGTTATTCATATACCAGAAATGATTGAAGCTACTGACTGAATGAAAGGAGCTGGCATCTCGCTCTCTTTGAATCTTCTTTATCATGCTAAGAGGAGCAGGAAAAAGCAAAAAATTTCAGAATTGCACCTTGCAATGCGGAGAAATTACTGTTTGTGCATTTACAATATTCATTGATTTTTGCCATTGAAAAACGTCCAGAAATGATTGAAGCTACTGACTGAATGAAAGGAGCTGGCATCTCACTCTCTTTGAATCTTCTTTATCATGCTAAGAGGAGCAGGAAAAAGCAAAAAATTTCAGAATTGCACCTTGCAATGTGGAGAAATTACTGTTTGTGCATTTACAATATTCATTGATTTTTGCCATTGAAAAACATCATGTTATTCATATACCAGAAATGTTTGAAGCTACTGACTGAATGAAAGGAGCTGGCATCTCACTCTCTTTGAATCTTCTTTATCATGCTAAGAGGAGCAGGAAAAAGCAAAAAATTTCAGAATTGCACCTTGCAATGCGGAGAAATTACTGTTTGTGCATTTACAATATTCATTGATTTTTGCCATTGAAAAACGTCCAGAAATGATTGAAGCTACTGACTGAATGAATGGAGCTGGCATCTCACTCTCTTTGAATCTTCTTTATCATGCTAAGAGGAGCAGGAAAAAGCAAAAAATTTCAGAATTGCACCTTGCAATGCGGAGAAATTACTGTTTGTGCATTTACAATATTCATTGATTTTTGCCATTGAAAAACGTCCAGAAATGATTGAAGCTACTGACTGAATGAAAGGAGCTGGCATCTCACTCTCTTTGAATCTTCTTTATCATGCTAAGAGGAGCAGGAAAAAGCAAAAAATTTCAGAATTGCAACTTGCAATGCGGAGAAATTACTGTTTGTGCATTTACAATATTCATTGATTTTTGCCATTGAAAAACATCATGTTATTCATATACCAGAAATGATTGAAGCTACTGACTGAATGAAAGGAGCTGGCATCTCACTCTCTTTGAATCTTCTTTATCATGTTAAGAGGAGCAGGAAAAAGTAAAAAATTTCAGAATTGCACCTTGCAATGCGGAGAAATTACTGTGTGTGCATTTACAATATTCATTGATTTTTGCCATTGAAAAACGTCCAGAAATGATTGAAGCTACTGACTGAATGAAAGGAGCTGGCATCTCACTCTCTTTGAATCTTCTTTATCATGCTAAGAGGAGCAGGAAAAAGCAAAAAATTTCAGAATTGCACCTTGCAATGCGGAGAAATTACTGTTTGTGCTTTTACAATATTCATTGATTTTTGCCATTGAAAAACATCATGTTATTCATATACCAGAAATGTTTGAAGCTACTGACTGAATGAAAGGAGCTGGCATCTCACTCTCTTTGAATCTTCTTTATCATGCTAAGAGGAGCAGGAAAAAGCAAAAAATTTCAGAATTGCACCTTGCAATGCGGAGAAATTACTGTTTGTGCATTTACAATATTCATTGATTTTTGCCATTGAAAAACGTCCAGAAATGATTGAAGCTACTGACTGAATGAAAGGAGCTGGCATCTCACTCTCTTTGAATCTTCTTTATCATGCTAAGAGGAGCAGGAAAAAGCAAAAAATTTCAGAATTGCACCTTGCAATGCGGAGAAATTACTGTTTGTGCATTTACAATATTCATTGATTTTTGCCATTGAAAAACGTCCAGAAATGATTGAAGCTACTGACTGAATGAAAGGAGCTGGCATCTCACTCTCTTTGAATCTTCTTTATCATGCTAAGAGGAGCAGGAAAAAGCAAAAAATTTCAGAATTGCACCTTGCAATGCGGAGAAATTACTGTTTGTGCTTTTACAATATTCATTGATTTTTGCCATTGAAAAACATCATGTTATTCATATACCAGAAATGTTTGAAGCTACTGACTGAATGAAAGGAGCTGGCATCTCACTCTCTTTGAATCTTCTTTATCATGCTAAGAGGAGCAGGAAAAAGCAAAAAATTTCAGAATTGCACCTTGCAATGCGGAGAAATTACTGTTTGTGCATTTACAATATTCATTAATTTTTGCCATTGAAAAACGTCCAGAAATGATTGAAGCTACTGACTGAATGAAAGGAGCTGGCATCTCACTCTCTTTGAATCTTCTTTATCATGCTAAGAGGAGCAGGAAAAAGCAAAAAATTTCAGAATTGCACCTTGCAATGCGGAGAAATTACTGTTTGTGCATTTACAATATTCATTGATTTTTGCCATTGAAAAACGTCCAGAAATGATTGAAGCTACTGACTGAATGAAAGGAGCTGGCATCTCACTCTCTTTGAATCTTCTTTATCATGCTAAGAGGAGCAGGAAAAAGCAAAAAATTTCAGAATTGCAACTTGCAATGCGGAGAAATTACTGTTTGTGCATTTACAATATTCATTGATTTTTGCCATTGAAAAACATCATGTTATTCATATACCAGAAATGATTGAAGCTACTGACTGAATGAAAGGAGCTGGCATCTCACTCTCTTTGAATCTTCTTTATCATGCTAAGAGGAGCAGGAAAAAGCAAAAAATTTCAGAATTGCACCTTGCAATGCGGAGAAATTACTGTTTGTGCATTTACAATATTCATTGATTTTTGCCATTGAAAAACGTCCAGAAATGATTGAAGCTACTGACTGAATGAAAGGAGCTGGCATCTCACTCTCTTTGAATCTTCTTTATCATGCTAAGAGGAGCAGGAAAAAGCAAAAAATTTCAGAATTGCACCTTGCAATGCGGAGAAATTACTGTTTGTGCTTTTACAATATTCATTGATTTTTGCCATTGAAAAACATCATGTTATTCATATACCAGAAATGTTTGAAGCTACTGACTGAATGAAAGGAGCTGGCATCTCACTCTCTTTGAATCTTCTTTATCATGCTAAGAGGAGCAGGAAAAAGCAAAAAATTTCAGAATTGCACCTTGCAATGCGGAGAAATTACTGTTTGTGCATTTACAATATTCATTGATTTTTGCCATTGAAAAACGTCCAGAAATGATTGAAGCTACTGACTGAATGAAAGGAGCTGGCATCTCACTCTCTTTGAATCTTCTTTATCATGCTAAGAGGAGCAGGAAAAAGCAAAAAATTTCAGAATTGCACCTTGCAATGCGGAGAAATTACTGTTTGTGCATTTACAATATTCATTGATTTTTGCCATTGAAAAACGTCCAGAAATGATTGAAGCTACTGACTGAATGAAAGGAGCTGGCATCTCACGCTCTTTGAATTTTCTTTATCATGCTAAGAGGAGCAGGGAAAAGCAAAAAATTTCAGAATTGCACCTTGCAATGCGGAGAAATTACTGTTTGTGCATTTACAATATTCAATGATTTTTGCCATTGAAAAACATCATGTTATTCATATACCAGAAATGATTGAAGCTACTGACTGAATGAAAGGAGCTGGCATCTTACTCTCTTTGAATCTTCTTTGTCATGCTAAGAGGAGCAGGAAAAAGCAAAAAATTTCAGAATTGCACCTTGCAATGCGGAGAAATTACTGTTTGTGCATTTACAATATTCATTGATTTTTGCCATTGAAAAACGTCAAGAAATGATTGAAGCTACTGACTGAATGAAAGGAGCTGGCATCTCACTCTCTTTGAATCTTCTTTATCATGCTAAGAGAAGCAGGAAAAAGCAAAAAATTTCAGAATTGCACCTTGCAATGCGGAGAAATTACTGTTTGTGCTTCTACAATATTCATTGATTTTTGCCATTGAAAAACATCATGTTATTCATATACAAGAAATGTTTGAAGCTACAGACTGAATGAAAGGAGCTGGCATCTCACTCTCTTTGAATCTTCTTTATCATGCTAAGAGGAGCAGGAAAAAGCAAAAAATTTCAGAATTGCACCTTGCAATGCGGAGAAATTACTGTTTGTGCATTTACAATATTCATAGATTTTTGCCATTGAAAAACGTCCAGAAATGATTGAAGCTACTGACTGAATGAAAGGAGCTGGCATCTCACTCTCTTTGAATCTTCTTTATCATGCTAAGAGGAGCAGGAAAAAGCAAAAAATTTCAGAATTGCACCTTGCAATGCGGAGAAATTACTGTTTGTGCATTTACAATATTCATTGATTTTTGCCATTGAAAAACGTCCAGAAATGATTGAAGCTACTGACTGAATGAAAGGAGCTGGCATCTCACTCTCTTTGAATCTTCTTTATCATGCTAAGAGGAGCAGGAAAAAGCAAAAAATTTCAGAATTGCACCTTGCAATGCGGAGAAATTACTGTTTGTGCATTTACAATATTCATTGATTTTTGCCATTGAAAAACATCATGTTATTCATATACCAGAAATGATTGAAGCTACTGACTGAATGAAAGGAGCTGGCATCTTACTCTCTTTGAATCTTCTTTGTCATGCTAAGAGGAGCAGGAAAAAGCAAAAAATTTCAGAATTGCACCTTGCAATGCGGAGAAATTACTGTTTGTGCATTTACAATATTCATTGATTTTTGCCATTGAAAAACGTCCAGAAATGATTGAAGCTACTGACTGAATGAAAGGAGCTGGCATCTCACTCTCTTTGAATCTTCTTTATCATGCTAAGAGGAGCAGGAAAAAGCAAAAAATTTCAGAATTGCACCTTGCAATGCGGAGAAATTACTGTTTGTGCATTTACAATATTCATTGATTTTTGCCATTGAAAAACGTCCAGAAATGATTGAAGCTACTGACTGAATGAAAGGAGCTGGCATCTCACTCTCTTTGAATCTTCTTTATCATGCTAAGAGGAGCAGGAAAAAGCAAAAAATTTCAGAATTGCACCTTGCAATGCGGAGAAATTACTGTTTGTGCATTTACAATATTCATTGATTTTTGCCATTGAAAAACATCATGTTATTCATATACCAGAAATGTTTGAAGCTACTGACTGAATGAAAGGAGCTGGCATCTCACTCTCTTTGAATCTTCTTTATCATGCTAAGAGGAGCAGGAAAAAGCAAAAAATTTCAGAATTGCACCTTGCAATGCGGAGAAATTACTGTTTGTGCATTTACAATATTCATTGATTTTTGCCATTGAAAAACGTCCAGAAATGATTGAAGCTACTGACTGAATGAAAGGAGCTGGCATCTCACTCTCTTTGAATCTTCTTTATCATGCTAAGAGGAGCAGGAAAAAGCAAAAAATTTCAGAATTGCACCTTGCAATGCGGAGAAATTACTGTTTGTGCATTTACAATATTCATTGATTTTTGCCATTGAAAAACGTCCAGAAATGATTGAAGCTACTGACTGAATGAAAGGAGCTGGCATCTCACTCTCTTTGAATCTTCTTTATCATGCTAAGAGGAGCATGAAAAAGCAAAAAATTTCAGAATTGCACCTTGCAATGCGGAGAAATTACTGTTTGTGCATTTACAATATTCATTGATTTTTGCCATTGAAAAACATCATGTTATTCATATACCAGAAATGTTTGAAGCTACTGACTGAATGAAAGGAGCTGGCATCTCACTCTCTTTGAATCTTCTTTATCATGCTAAGAGGAGCAGGAAAAAGCAAAAAATTTCAGAATTGCACCTTGCAATGCGGAGAAATTACTGTTTGTGCATTTACAATATTCATTGATTTTTGCCATTGAAAAACATCATGTTATTCATATACCAGAAATGTTTGAAGCTACTGACTGAATGAAAGGAGCTGGCATCTCACTCTCTTTGAATCTTCTTTATCATGCTAAGAGTAGCAGGAAAAAGCAAAAAATTTCAGAATTGCACCTTGCAATGTGGAGAAATTACTGTTTGTGCATTTACAATATTCATTGATTTTTACCATTGAAAAACGTCCAGAAATGATTGAAGCTACTGACTGAATGAAAGTAGCTGGCATCTCACTCTCTTTGAATCTTCTTTACCATGCTAAGAGGAGCAGGAAAAAGCAAAAAATTTCAGACTTGCACCTTGCAATGCGGAGAAATTACTGTTTGTGCATTTACAATATTCATTGATTTTTGCCATTGAAAAACAACTTGTTATTCATATACCAGAAATGTTTGAAGCTACTGACTGAATGAAAGGAGCTGGCATCTCACTCTCTTTGAATCTTCTTTATCATGCTAAGAGGAGCAGGAAAAAGCAAAAAATTTCAGAATTGCACCTTGCAATGCGGAGAAATTACTGTTTGTGCATTTACAATATTCATTGATTTTTCCCATTGAAAAACGTCCAGAAATGATTGAAGCTACTGACTGAATGAAAGGAGCTGGCATCTCACTCTCTTTGAATCTTCTTTATCATGCTAAGAGGAGCAGGAAAAAGCAAAAAATTTCAGAATTGCACCTTGCAATGCGGAGAAATTACTGTTTGTGCATTTACAATATTCATTGATTTTTGCCATTGAAAAACGTCCAGAAATGATTGAAGCTACTGACTGAATGAAAGGAGCTGGCATCTCACTCTCTTTGAATCTTCTTTATCATGCTAAGAGGAGCAGGAAAAATCAAAAAATTTCAGAATTGCACCTTGCAATGCGGAGAAATTACTGTTTGTGCATTTACAATATTCATTGATTTTTGCCATTGAAAAACATGTTATTCATATACCAGAAATGTTTGAAGCTACTGACTGAATGAAAGGAGCTGGCACCTCACTCTCTTTGAATCTTCTTTATCATGCTAAGAGGAGCGGGAAAAAGCTAAAAATTTCAGAATTGCACCTTGCAATGCGGAGAAATTACTGTTTGTGCATTTACAATATTCATTGATTTTTGCCATTGAAAAACATCCAGAAATGATTGAAGGTACTGACTGAATGAAAGGAGCTGGCATCTCACTCTCTTTGAATCTTCTTTATCATGCTAAGAGCAGCAGGAAAAAGCAAAAAATTTCAGAATTGCACCTTGCAATGCGGAGAAATTACTGTTTGTGCATTTACAATATTCATTGATTTTTGCCATTGAAAAACGTCCAGAAATGATTGAAGCTACTGACTGAATGAAAGGAGCTGGCATCTCACTCTCTTTGAATCTTCTTTATCATGCTAAGAGGAGCAGGAAAAAGCAAAAAATTTCAGAATTGCACCTTGCAATGCGGAGAAATTACTGTTTGTGCTTTTACAATATTCATTGATTTTTGCCATTGAAAAACATCATGTTATTCTTATACCAGAAATGTTTGAAGCTACTGACTGAATGAAAGGAGCTGGCATCTAACTCTCTTTGAATCTTCTTTATCATGCTAAGAGGAGCAGGAAAAAGCAAAAAATTTCAGAATTGCACCTTGCAATGCGGAGAAATTACTGTTTGTGCATTTACAATATTCATTGATTTTTGCCATTGAAAAACGTCCAGAAATGATTGAAGCTACTGACTGAATGAAAGGAGCTGGCATCTCACTCTCTTTGAATCTTCTTTATCATGCTAAGAGGAGCAGGAAAAAGCAAAAAATTTCAGAATTGCACCCTGCAATGCGGAGAAATTACTGTTTGTGCATTTACAATATTCATTGATTTTTGCCATTGAAAAACGTCCAGAAATGATTGAAGCTACTGACTGAATGAAAGGAGCTGGCATCTCACTCTCTTTGAATCTTCTTTTTCATGCTAAGAGGAGCAGGAAAAAGCAAAAAATTTCAGAATTGCAACTTGCAATGCGGAGAAATTACTGTTTGTGCATTTACAATATTCATTGATTTTTGCCATTGAAAAACATCATGTTATTCATATACCAGAAATGATTGAAGCTACTGACTGAATGAAAGGAGCTGGCATCTCACTCTCTTTGAATCTTCTTTATCATGCTAAGAGGAGCAGGAAAAAGCAAAAAATTTCAGAATTGCACCTTGCAATGCGGAGAAATTACTGTTTGTGCATTTACAATATTCATTGATTTTTGCCATTGAAAAACGTCCAGAAATGATTGAAGCTACTGACTGAATGAAAGGAGCTGGCATCTCACTCTCTTTGAATCTTCTTTATCATGCTAAGAGGAGCAGGAAAAAGCAAAAAATTTCAGAATTGCACCTTGCAATGCGGAGAAATTACTGTTTGTGCTTTTACAATATTCATTGATTTTTGCCATTGAAAAACATCATGTTATTCATATACAAGAAATGTTTGAAGCTACTGACTGAATGAAAGGAGCTGGCATCTCACTCTCTTTGAATCTTCTTTATCATGCTAAGAGGAGCAGGAAAAAGCAAAAAATTTCAGAATTGCACCTTGCAATGCGGAGAAATTACTGTTTGTGCATTTACAATATTCATTGATTTTTGCCATTGAAAAACGTCCAGAAATGATTGAAGCTACTGACTGAATGAAAGGAGCTGGCATCTCACTCTCTTTGAATCTTCTTTATCATGCTAAGAGGAGCAGGAAAAAGCAAAAAATTTCAGAATTGCACCTTGCAATGCGGAGAAATTACTGTTTGTGCATTTACAATATTCATTGATTTTTGCCATTGAAAAACGTCCAGAAATGATTGAAGCTACTGACTGAATGAAAGGAGCTGGCATCTCACTCTCTTTGAATCTTCTTTATCATGCTAAGAGGAGCAGGAAAAAGCAAAAAATTTCAGAATTGCACCTTGCAATGCGGAGAAATTACTGTTTGTGCATTTACAATATTCATTGATTTTTGCCATTAAAAAACGTCCAGAAATGATTGAAGCTACTGACTGAATGAAAGGAGCTGGCATCTCACTCTCTTTGAATCTTCTTTTTCATGCTAAGAGGAGCAGGAAAAAGCAAAAAATTTCAGAATTGCAACTTGCAATGCGGAGAAATTACTGTTTGTGCATTTACAATATTCATTGATTTTTGCCATTGAAAAACATCATGTTATTCATATACCAGAAATGATTGAAGCTACTGACTGAATGAAAGGAGCTGGCATCTCACTCTCTTTGAATCTTCTTTATCATGCTAAGAGGAGCAGGAAAAAGCAAAAAATTTCAGAATTGCACCTTGCAATGCGGAGAAATTACTGTTTGTGCATTTACAATATTCATTGATTTTTGCCATTGAAAAACGTCCAGAAATGATTGAAGCTACTGACTGAATGAAAGGAGCTGGCATCTCACTCTCTTTGAATCTTCTTTATCATGCTAAGAGGAGCAGGAAAAAGCAAAAAATTTCAGAATTGCACCTTGCAATGCGGAGAAATTACTGTTTGTGCATTTACAATATTCATTGATTTTTGCCATTGAAAAACATCATGTTATTCATATACCAGAAATGTTTGAAGCTACTGACTGAATGAAAGGAGCTGGCATCTCACTCTCTTTGAATCTTCTTTATCATGCTAAGAGGAGCAGGAAAAAGCAAAAAATTTCAGAATTGCACCTTGCAATGCGGAGAAATTACTGTTTGTGCATTTACAATATTCATTGATTTTTGCCATTGAAAAACATCATGTTATTCATATACCAGAAATGTTTGAAGCTACTGACTGAATGAAAGGAGCTGGCATCTCACTCTCTTTGAATCTTCTTTATCATGCTAAGAGGAGCAGGAAAAAGCAAAAAATTTCAGAATTGCACCTTGCAATGTGGAGAAATTACTGTTTGTGCATTTACAATATTCATTGATTTTTACCATTGAAAAACGTCCAGAAATGATTGAAGCTACTGACTGAATGAAAGTAGCTGGCATCTCACTCTCTTTGAATCTTCTTTACCATGCTAAGAGGAGCAGGAAAAAGCAAAAAATTTCAGACTTGCACCTTGCAATGCGGAGAAATTACTGTTTGTGCATTTACAATATTCATTGATTTTTGCCATTGAAAAACATCATGTTATTCATATACCAGAAATGTTTGAAGCTACTGACTGAATGAAAGGAGCTGGCATCTCACTCTCTTTGAATCTTCTTTATCATGCTAAGAGGAGCAGGAAAAAGAAAAAATTTCAGAATTGCACCTTGCAATGCGGAGAAATTACTGTTTGTGCATTTACAATATTCATTGATTTTTGCCATTGAAAAACGTCCAGAAATGATTGAAGCTACTGACTGAATGAAAGGAGCTGGCATCTCACTCTCTTTGAATCTTCTTTATCATGCTAAGAGGAGCAGGAAAAAGCAAAAAATTTCAGAATTGCACCTTGCAATGCGGAGAAATTACTGTTTGTGCATTTACAATATTCATTGATTTTTGCCATTGAAAAACGTCCAGAAATGATTGAAGCTACTGACTGAATGAAAGGAGCTGGCATCTCACTCTCTTTGAATCTTCTTTATCATGCTAAGAGGAGCAGGAAAAATCAAAAAATTTCAGAATTGCACCTTGCAATGCGGAGAAATTACTGTTTGTGCATTTACAATATTCATTGATTTTTGCCATTGAAAAACATGTTATTCATATACCAGAAATGTTTGAAGCTACTGACTGAATGAAAGGAGCTGGCACCTCACTCTCTTTGAATCTTCTTTATCATGCTAAGAGGAGCGGGAAAAAGCAAAAAATTTCAGAATTGCACCTTGCAATGCGGAGAAATTACTGTTTGTGCATTTACAATATTCATTGATTTTTGCCATTGAAAAACATCCAGAAATGATTGAAGGTACTGACTGAATGAAAGGAGCTGGCATCTCACTCTCTTTGAATCTTCTTTATCATGCTAAGAGGAGCAGGAAAAAGCAAAAAATTTCAGAATTGCACCTTGCAATGCGGAGAAATTACTGTTTGTGCATTTACAATATTCATTGATTTTTGCCATTGAAAAACGTCCAGAAATGATTGAAGCTACTGACTGAATGAAAGGAGCTGGCATCTCACTCTCTTTGAATCTTCTTTATCATGCTAAGAGGAGCAGGAAAAAACAAAAAATTTCAGAATTGCACCTTGCAATGCGGAGAAATTACAGTTTGTGCATTTACAATATTCATTGATTTTTGCCATTGAAAAACATCCAGAAATGATTGAAGCTACTGACTGAATGAAAGGAGCTGGCATCTCACTCTCTTTGAATATTCTTTATCATGCTAAGAGGAGCAGGAAAAAGCAAAAAATTTCAGAATTGCACCTTGCAATGCGGAGAAATTACTGTTTGTGCATTTACAATATTCATTGATTTTTGCCATTGAAAAACATCATGTTATTCATATACCAGAAATGTTTGAAGCTACTGACTGAATGAAAGGAGCTGGCATCTCACTCTCTTTGAATCTTCTTTATCATGCTAAGAGGAGCAGGAAAAAGCAAAAAATTTCAGAATTGCACCTTGCAATGTGGAGAAATTACTGTTTGTGCATTTACAATATTCATTGATTTTTACCATTGAAAAACATCCAGAAATGATTGAAGCTACTGACTGAATGAAAGTAGCTGGCATCTCACTCTCTTTGAATCTTCTTTATCATGCTAAGAGGAGCAGGAAAAAGCAAAAAATTTCAGAATTGCACCTTGCAATGCAGAGAAATTACTGTTTGTGCATTTACAATATTCATTGATTTTTGCCATTGAAAAACATGTTATTCATATACCAGAAATGTTTGAAGCTACTGACTGAATGAAAGGAGCTGGCATCTCACTCTCTTTGAATCTTCTTTATCATGCTAAGAGGAGCAGGAAAAAGCAAAAAATTTCAGAATTGCACCTTGCAATGTGGAGAAATTACTGTTTGTGCATTTACAATATTCATTGATTTTTACCATTGAAAAACATCCAGAAATGATTGAAGCTACTGACTGAATGAAAGTAGCTGGCATCTCACTCTCTTTGTATCTTCTTTATCATGATAAGAGGAGCAGGAAAAAGCAAAACATTTCAGACTTGCACCTTGCAATGCGGAGAAATTACTGTTTGTGCATTTACAATATTCATTGATTTTTGCCATTGAAAAACATCATGTTATTCATATACCAGAAATGTTTGAAGCTACTGACTGAATGAAAGGAGCTGGCATCTCACTCTCTTTGAATCTTCTTTATCATGCTAAGAGGAGCAGGAAAAAGCAAAAAATTTCAGAATTGCACCTTGCAATGCGGAGAAATTACTGTTTGTGCATTTACAATATTCATTGATTTTTGCCATTGAAAAACGTCCAGAAATGATTGAAGCTACTGACTGAATGAAAGGAGCTGGCATCTCACTCTCTTTGAATCTTGTTTATCATGCTAAGAGGAGCAGGAAAAAGCAAAAAATTTCAGAATTGCACCTTGCAATGCGGAGAAATTACTGTTTGTGCATTTACAATATTCATTGATTTTTGCCATTGAAAAACGTCCAGAAATGATTGAAGCTACTGACTGAATGAAAGGAGCTGGCATCTCACTCTCTTTGAATCTTCTTTATCATGCTAAGAGGAGCAGGAAAAAGCAAAAAATTTCAGAATTGCACCTTGCAATGCGGAGAAATTACTGTTTGTGCATTTACAATATTCATTGATTTTTGCCATTGAAAAACATCATGTTATTCATATACCAGAAATGATTGAAGATACTGACTGAATGAAAGGAGCTGGCATCTCACTCTCTTTGAATCTTCTTTATCATGCTAAGAGGAGCAGGAAAAAGCAAAAAATTTCAGAATTGCACCTTGCAATGCGGAGAAATTACTGTTTGTGCATTTACAATATTCATTGATTTTTGCCATTGAAAAACGTCCAGAAATGATTGAAGCTACTGACTGAATGAAAGGAACTGGCATCTCACTCTCTTTGAATCTTCTTTATCATGCTAAGAGGAGCAGGAAAAAGCAAAAAATTTCAGAATTGCACCTTGCAATGCGGAGAAATTACTGTTTGTGCATTTACAAAATTCATTGATTTTTGCCATTGAAAAACATCATGTTATTCATATACCAGAAATGTTTGAAGCTACTGACTGAATGAAAGGAGCTGACATCTCACTCTCTTTGAATCTTCTTTATCATGCTAAGAGGAGCAGGAAAAAGCAAAAAATTTCAGAATTGCACCTTGCAATGCGGAGAAATTACTGTTTGTGCATTTACAATATTCATTGATTTTTGCCATTGAAAAACATCCAGAAATGATTGAAGCTACTGACTGAATGAAAGGAGCTGGCATCTCACTCTCTTTGAATCTTCTTTATCATGCTAAGAGGAGCAGGAAAAAGCAAAAAATTTCAGAATTGCACCTTGCAATGCGGAGAAATTACTGTTTGTGCATTTACAATATTCATTGATTTTTGCCATTGAAAAACATCATGTTATTCATATACCAGAAATGTTTGAAGCTACTGACTGAATGAAAGGAGCTGGCATCTCACTCTCTTTGAATCTTCTTTATCATGCTAAGAGGAGCAGGAAAAAGCAAAAAATTTCAGAATTGCACCTTGCAATGCGGAGAAATTACTGTTTGTGCATTTACAATATTCATTGATTTTTGCCATTGAAAAACATCATGTTATTCATATACCAGAAATGTTTGAAGCTACTGACTGAATGAAAGGAGCTGGCATCTCACTCTCTTTGAATCTTCTTTATCATGCTAAGAGGAGCAGGAAAAAGCAAAAAATTTCAGAATTGCACCTTGCAATGTGGAGAAATTACTGTTTGTGCATTTACAATATTCATTGATTTTTACCATTGAAAAAGGTCCAGAAATGATTGAAGCTACTGACTGAATGAAAGTAGCTGGCATCTCACTCTCTTTGAATCTTCTTTATCATGCTAAGAGGAGCAGGAAAAAGCAAAAAATTTCAGAATTGCACCTTGCAATGTGGAGAAATTACTGTTTGTGCATTTACAATATTCATTGATTTTTACCATTGAAAAACATCCAGAAATGATTGAAGCTACTGACTGAATGAAAGTAGCTGGCATCTCACTCTCTTTGAATCTTCTTTATCATGCTAAGAGGAGCAGGAAAAAGCAAAAAATTTCAGAATTGCACCTTGCAATGCAGAGAAATTACTGTTTGTGCATTTACAATATTCATTGATTTTTGCCATTGAAAAACATCATGTTATTCATATACCAGAAATGTTTGAAGCTACTGACTGAATGAAAGGAGCTGGCATCTCACTCTCTTTGAATCTTCTTTATCATGCTAAGAGGAGCAGGAAAAAGCAAAAAATTTCAGAATTGCACCTTGCAATGTGGAGAAATTACTGTTTGTGCATTTACAATATTCATTGATTTTTACCATTGAAAAACATCCAGAAATGATTGAAGCTACTGACTGAATGAAAGTAGCTGGCATCTCACTCTCTTTGTATCTTCTTTATCATGCTAAGAGGAGCAGGAAAAAGCAAAAAATTTCAGACTTGCACCTTGCAATGCGGAGAAATTACTGTTTGTGCATTTACAATATTCATTGATTTTTGCCATTGAAAAACATCATGTTATTCATATACCAGAAATGTTTGAAGCTACTGACTGAATGAAAGGAGCTGGCATCTCACTCTCTTTGAATCTTCTTTATCATGCTAAGAGGAGCAGGAAAAAGCAAAAAATTTCAGAATTGCACCTTGCAATGCGGAGAAATTACTGTTTGTGCATTTACAATATTCATTGATTTTTGCCATTGAAAAACGTCCAGAAATGATTGAAGCTACTGACTGAATGAAAGGAGCTGGCATCTCACTCTCTTTGAATCTTGTTTATCATGCTAAGAGGAGCAGGAAAAAGCAAAAAATTTCAGAATTGCACCTTGCAATGCGGAGAAATTACTGTTTGTGCATTTACAATATTCATTGATTTTTGCCATTGAAAAACGTCCAGAAATGATTGAAGCTACTGACTGAATGAAAGGAGCTGGCATCTCACTCTCTTTGAATCTTCTTTATCATGCTAAGAGGAGCAGGAAAAAGCAAAAAATTTCAGAATTGCACCTTGCAATGCGGAGAAATTACTGTTTGTGCATTTACAATATTCATTGATTTTTGCCATTGAAAAACATCATGTTATTCATATACCAGAAATGATTGAAGATACTGACTGAATGAAAGGAGCTGGCATCTCACTCTCTTTGAATCTTCTTTATCATGCTAAGAGGAGCAGGAAAAAGCAAAAAATTTCAGAATTGCACCTTGCAATGCGGAGAAATTACTGTTTGTGCATTTACAATATTCATTGATTTTTGCCATTGAAAAACGTCCAGAAATGATTGAAGCTACTGACTGAATGAAAGGAACTGGCATCTCACTCTCTTTGAATCTTCTTTATCATGCTAAGAGGAGCAGGAAAAAGCAAAAAATTTCAGAATTGCACCTTGCAATGCGGAGAAATTACTGTTTGTGCATTTACAAAATTCATTGATTTTTGCCATTGAAAAACATCATGTTATTCATATACCAGAAATGTTTGAAGCTACTGACTGAATGAAAGGAGCTGACATCTCACTCTCTTTGAATCTTCTTTATCATGCTAAGAGGAGCAGGAAAAAGCAAAAAATTTCAGAATTGCACCTTGCAATGCGGAGAAATTACTGTTTGTGCATTTACAATATTCATTGATTTTTGCCATTGAAAAACATCCAGAAATGATTGAAGCTACTGACTGAATGAAAGGAGCTGGCATCTCACTCTCTTTGAATCTTCTTTATCATGCTAAGAGGAGCAGGAAAAAGCAAAAAATTTCAGAATTGCACCTTGCAATGCGGAGAAATTACTGTTTGTGCATTTACAATATTCATTGATTTTTGCCATTGAAAAACATCATGTTATTCATATACCAGAAATGTTTGAAGCTACTGACTGAATGAAAGGAGCTGGCATCTCACTCTCTTTGAATCTTCTTTATCATGCTAAGAGGAGCAGGAAAAAGCAAAAAATTTCAGAATTGCACCTTGCAATGCGGAGAAATTACTGTTTGTGCATTTACAATATTCATTGATTTTTGCCATTGAAAAACATCATGTTATTCATATACCAGAAATGTTTGAAGCTACTGACTGAATGAAAGGAGCTGGCATCTCACTCTCTTTGAATCTTCTTTATCATGCTAAGAGGAGCAGGAAAAAGCAAAAAATTTCAGAATTGCACCTTGCAATGTGGAGAAATTACTGTTTGTGCATTTACAATATTCATTGATTTTTACCATTGAAAAAGGTCCAGAAATGATTGAAGCTACTGACTGAATGAAAGTAGCTGGCATCTCACTCTCTTTGAATCTTCTTTATCATGCTAAGAGGAGCAGGAAAAAGCAAAAAATTTCAGACTTGCACCTTGCAATGCGGAGAAATTACTGTTTGTGCATTTACAATATTCATTGATTTTTGCCATTGAAAAACATCATGTTATTCATATACCAGAAATGTTTGAAGCTACTGACTGAATGAAAGGAGCTGGCATCTCACTCTCTTTGAATCTTCTTTATCATGCTAAGAGGAGCAGGAAAAAGCAAAAAATTTCAGAATTGCACCTTGCAATGCGGAGAAATTACTGTTTGTGCATTTACAATATTCATTGATTTTTGCCATTGAAAAACGTCCAGAAATGATTGAAGCTACTGACTGAATGAAAGGAGCTGGCATCTCACTCTCTTTGAATCTTGTTTATCATGCTAAGAGGAGCAGGAAAAAGCAAAAAATTTCAGAATTGCACCTTGCAATGCGGAGAAATTACTGTTTGTGCATTTACAATATTCATTGATTTTTGCCATTGAAAAACGTCCAGAAATGATTGAAGCTACTGACTGAATGAAAGGAGCTGGCATCTCACTCTCTTTGAATCTTCTTTATCATGCTAAGAGGAGCAGGAAAAAGCAAAAAATTTCAGAATTGCACCTTGCAATGCGGAGAAATTACTGTTTGTGCATTTACAATATTCATTGATTTTTGCCATTGAAAAACATCATGTTATTCATATACCAGAAATGATTGAAGATACTGACTGAATGAAAGGAGCTGGCATCTCACTCTCTTTGAATCTTCTTTATCATGCTAAGAGGAGCAGGAAAAAGCAAAAAATTTCAGAATTGCACCTTGCAATGCGGAGAAATTACTGTTTGTGCATTTACAATATTCATTGATTTTTGCCATTGAAAAACATCCAGAAATGATTGAAGCTACTGACTGAATGAAAGGAGCTGGCATCTCACTCTCTTTGAATCTTCTTTATCATGCTAAGAGGAGCAGGAAAAAGCAAAAAATTTCAGAATTGCACCTTGCAATGCGGAGAAATTACTGTTTGTGCATTTACAATATTCATTGATTTTTGCCATTGAAAAACATCATGTTATTCATATACCAGAAATGTTTGAAGCTACTGACTGAATGAAAGGAGCTGGCATCTCACTCTCTTTGAATCTTCTTTATCATGCTAAGAGGAGCAGGAAAAAGCAAAAAATTTCAGAATTGCACCTTGCAATGCGGAGAAATTACTGTTTGTGCATTTACAATATTCATTGATTTTTGCCATTGAAAAACATCATGTTATTCATATACCAGAAATGTTTGAAGCTACTGACTGAATGAAAGGAGCTGGCATCTCACTCTCTTTGAATCTTCTTTATCATGCTAAGAGGAGCAGGAAAAAGCAAAAAATTTCAGAATTGCACCTTGCAATGTGGAGAAATTACTGTTTGTGCATTTACAATATTCATTGATTTTTACCATTGAAAAAGGTCCAGAAATGATTGAAGCTACTGACTGAATGAAAGTAGCTGGCATCTCACTCTCTTTGAATCTTCTTTATCATGCTAAGAGGAGCAGGAAAAAGCAAAAAATTTCAGAATTGCACCTTGCAATGTGGAGAAATTACTGTTTGTGCATTTACAATATTCATTGATTTTTACCATTGAAAAACATCCAGAAATGATTGAAGCTACTGACTGAATGAAAGTAGCTGGCATCTCACTCTCTTTGAATCTTCTTTATCATGCTAAGAGGAGCAGGAAAAAGCAAAAAATTTCAGAATTGCACCTTGCAATGCAGAGAAATTACTGTTTGTGCATTTACAATATTCATTGATTTTTGCCATTGAAAAACATCATGTTATTCATATACCAGAAATGTTTGAAGCTACTGACTGAATGAAAGGAGCTGGCATCTCACTCTCTTTGAATCTTCTTTATCATGCTAAGAGGAGCAGGAAAAAGCAAAAAATTTCAGAATTGCACCTTGCAATGTGGAGAAATTACTGTTTGTGCATTTACAATATTCATTGATTTTTACCATTGAAAAACATCCAGAAATGATTGAAGCTACTGACTGAATGAAAGTAGCTGGCATCTCACTCTCTTTGTATCTTCTTTATCATGCTAAGAGGAGCAGGAAAAAGCAAAAAATTTCAGACTTGCACCTTGCAATGCGGAGAAATTACTGTTTGTGCATTTACAATATTCATTGATTTTTGCCATTGAAAAACATCATGTTATTCATATACCAGAAATGTTTGAAGCTACTGACTGAATGAAAGGAGCTGGCATCTCACTCTCTTTGAATCTTCTTTATCATGCTAAGAGGAGCAGGAAAAAGCAAAAAATTTCAGAATTGCACCTTGCAATGCGGAGAAATTACTGTTTGTGCATTTACAATATTCATTGATTTTTGCCATTGAAAAACGTCCAGAAATGATTGAAGCTACTGACTGAATGAAAGGAGCTGGCATCTCACTCTCTTTGAATCTTGTTTATCATGCTAAGAGGAGCAGGAAAAAGCAAAAAATTTCAGAATTGCACCTTGCAATGCGGAGAAATTACTGTTTGTGCATTTACAATATTCATTGATTTTTGCCATTGAAAAACGTCCAGAAATGATTGAAGCTACTGACTGAATGAAAGGAGCTGGCATCTCACTCTCTTTGAATCTTCTTTATCATGCTAAGAGGAGCAGGAAAAAGCAAAAAATTTCAGAATTGCACCTTGCAATGCGGAGAAATTACTGTTTGTGCATTTACAATATTCATTGATTTTTGCCATTGAAAAACATCATGTTATTCATATACCAGAAATGATTGAAGATACTGACTGAATGAAAGGAGCTGGCATCTCACTCTCTTTGAATCTTCTTTATCATGCTAAGAGGAGCAGGAAAAAGCAAAAAATTTCAGAATTGCACCTTGCAATGCGGAGAAATTACTGTTTGTGCATTTACAATATTCATTGATTTTTGCCATTGAAAAACGTCCAGAAATGATTGAAGCTACTGACTGAATGAAAGGAACTGGCATCTCACTCTCTTTGAATCTTCTTTATCATGCTAAGAGGAGCAGGAAAAAGCAAAAAATTTCAGAATTGCACCTTGCAATGCGGAGAAATTACTGTTTGTGCACTTACAAAATTCATTGATTTTTGCCATTGAAAAACATCATGTTATTCATAAACCAGAAATGTTTGAAGCTACTGACTGAATGAAAGGAGCTGACATCTCACTCTCTTTGAATCTTCTTTATCATGCTAAGAGGAGCAGGAAAAAGCAAAAAATTTCAGAATTGCACCTTGCAATGCGGAGAAATTACTGTTTGTGCATTTACAATATTCATTGATTTTTGCCATTGAAAAACATCCAGAAATGATTGAAGCTACTGACTGAATGAAAGGAGCTGGCATCTCACTCTCTTTGAATCTTCTTTATCATGCTAAGAGGAGCAGGAAAAAGCAAAAAATTTCAGAATTGCACCTTGCAATGCGGAGAAATTACTGTTTGTGCATTTACAATATTCATTGATTTTTGCCATTGAAAAACATCATGTTATTCATATACCAGAAATGTTTGAAGCTACTGACTGAATGAAAGGAGCTGGCATCTCACTCTCTTTGAATCTTCTTTATCATGCTAAGAGGAGCAGGAAAAAGCAAAAAATTTCAGAATTGCACCTTGCAATGCGGAGAAATTACTGTTTGTGCATTTACAATATTCATTGATTTTTGCCATTGAAAAACATCATGTTATTCATATACCAGAAATGTTTGAAGCTACTGACTGAATGAAAGGAGCTGGCATCTCACTCTCTTTGAATCTTCTTTATCATGCTAAGAGGAGCAGGAAAAAGCAAAAAATTTCAGAATTGCACCTTGCAATGTGGAGAAATTACTGTTTGTGCATTTACAATATTCATTGATTTTTACCATTGAAAAAGGTCCAGAAATGATTGAAGCTACTGACTGAATGAAAGTAGCTGGCATCTCACTCTCTTTGAATCTTCTTTATCATGCTAAGAGGAGCAGGAAAAAGCAAAAAATTTCAGACTTGCACCTTGCAATGCGGAGAAATTACTGTTTGTGCATTTACAATATTCATTGATTTTTGCCATTGAAAAACATCATGTTATTCATATACCAGAAATGTTTGAAGCTACTGACTGAATGAAAGGAGCTGGCATCTCACTCTCTTTGAATCTTCTTTATCATGCTAAGAGGAGCAGGAAAAAGCAAAAAATTTCAGAATTGCACCTTGCAATGCGGAGAAATTACTGTTTGTGCATTTACAATATTCATTGATTTTTGCCATTGAAAAACATGTTATTCATATACCAGAAATGTTTGAAGCTACTGACTGAATGAAAGGAGCTGGCACCTCACTCTCTTTGAATCTTTACCATGCTAAGAGGAGCGGGAAAAAGCAAAAAATTTCAGAATTGCACCTTGCAATGCGGAGAAATTACTGTTTGTGCATTTACAATATTCATTGATTTTTGCCATTGAAAAACGTCCAGAAATGATTGAAGGTACTGACTGAATGAAAGGAGCTGGCATCTCACTCTCTTTGAATCTTCTTTATCATGCTAAGAGGAGCAGGAAAAAGCAAAAAATTTCAGAATTGCACCTTGCAATGCGGAGAAATTACTGTTTGTGCATTTACAATATTCATTGATTTTTGCCATTGAAAAACGTCCAGAAATGATTGAAGCTACTGACTGAATGAAAGGAGCTGGCATCTCACTCTCTTTGAATCTTCTTTATTATGCTAAGAGGAGCAGGAAAAAGCAAAAAATTTCAGAATTGCACCTTGCAATGCGGAGAAATTACAGTTTGTGCATTTACAATATTCATTGATTTTTGCCATTGAAAAACATCCAGAAATGATTGAAGCTACTGACTGAATGAAAGGAGCTGGCATCTCACTCTCTTTGAATCTTCTTTATCATGCTAAGAGGAGCAGGAAAAAGCAAAAAATTTCAGAATTGCACCTTGCAATGCGGAGAAATTACTGTTTGTGCATTTACAATATTCATTGATTTTTGCCATTGAAAAACATCATGTTATTCATATACCAGAAATGTTTGAAGCTACTGACTGAATGAAAGGAGCTGGCATCTCACTCTCTTTGAATCTTCTTTATCATGCTAAGAGGAGCAGGAAAAAGCAAAAAATTTCAGAATTGCACCTTGCAATGTGGAGAAATTACTGTTTGTGCATTTACAATATTCATTGATTTTTACCATTGAAAAACGTCCAGAAATGATTGAAGCTACTGACTGAATGAAAGTAGCTGGCATCTCACTCTCTTTGAATCTTCTTTATCATGCTAAGAGGAGCAGGAAAAAGCAAAAAATTTCAGACTTGCACCTTGCAATGCGGAGAAATTACTGTTTGTGCATTTACAATATTCATTGATTTTTGCCATTGAAAAACATCATGTTATTCATATACCAGAAATGTTTGAAGCTACTGACTGAATGAAAGGAGCTGGCATCTCACTCTCTTTGAATCTTCTTTATCATGCTAAGAGGAGCAGGAAAAAGCAAAAAATTTCAGAATTGCACCTTGCAATGCGGAGAAATTACTGTTTGTGCATTTACAATATTCATTGATTTTTGCCATTGAAAAACGCCCAGAAATGATTGAAGCTACTGACTGAATGAAAGGAGCTGGCATCTCACTCTCTTTGAATCTTCTTTATCATGCTAAGAGGAGCAGGAAAAAGCAAAAAATTTCAGAATTGCACCTTGCAATGCGGAGAAATTACTGTTTGTGCATTTACAATATTCATTGATTTTTGCCATTGAAAAACATCCAGAAATGATTGAAGCTACTGACTGAATGAAAGGAGCTGGCATCTCACTCTCTTTGAATCTTCTTTATCATGCTAAGAGGAGCAGGAAAAAGCAAAAAATTTCAGAATTGCACCTTGCAATGCGGAGAAATTACTGTTTGTGCATTTACAATATTCATTGATTTTTGCCATTGAAAAACATCATGTTATTCATATACCAGAAATGTTTGAAGCTACTGACTGAATGAAAGGAGCTGGCATCTCACTCTCTTTGAATCTTCTTTATCATGCTAAGAGGAGCAGGAAAAAGCAAAAAATTTCAGAATTGCACCTTGCAATGTGGAGAAATTACTGTTTGTGCATTTACAATATTCATTGATTTTTACCATTGAAAAACGTCCAGAAATGATTGAAGCTACTGACTGAATGAAAGTAGCTGGCATCTCACTCTCTTTGAATCTTCTTTATCATGCTAAGAGGAGCAGGAAAAAGCAAAAAATTTCAGACTTGCACCTTGCAATGCGGAGAAATTACTGTTTGTGCATTTACAATATTCAATGATTTTTGCCATTGAAAAACATCATGTTATTCATATACCAGAAATGTTTGAAGCTACTGACTGAATGAAAGGAGCTGGCATCTCACTCTCTTTGAATCTTCTTTATCATGCTAAGAGGAGCAGGAAAAAGCAAAAAATTTCAGAATTGCACCTTGCAATGCGGAGAAATTACTGTTTGTGCATTTACAATATTCATTGATTTTTGCCATTGAAAAACGTCCAGAAATGATTGAAGCTACTGACTGAATGAAAGGAGCTGGCATCTCACTCTCTTTGAATCTTCTTTATCATGCTAAGAGGAGCAGGAAAAAGCAAAAAATTTCAGAATTGCACCTTGCAATGCGGAGAAATTACTGTTTGTGCATTTACAATATTCATTGATTTTTGCCATTGAAAAACATCCAGAAATGATTGAAGCTACTGACTGAATGAAAGGAGCTGGCATCTCACTCTCTTTGAATCTTCTTTATCATGCTAAGAGGAGCAGGAAAAAGCAAAAAATTTCAGAATTGCACCTTGCAATGCGGAGAAATTACTGTTTGTGCATTTACAAAATTCATTGATTTTTGCCATTGAAAAACATCATGTTATTCATATACCAGAAATGTTTGAAGCTACTGACTGAATGAAAGGAGCTGACATCTCACTCTCTTTGAATCTTCTTTATCATGCTAAGAGGAGCAGGAAAAAGCAAAAAATTTCAGAATTGCACCTTGCAATGCGGAGAAATTACTGTTTGTGCATTTACAATATTCATTGATTTTTGCCATTGAAAAACATCCAGAAATGATTGAAGCTACTGACTGAATGAAAGGAGCTGGCATCTCACTCTCTTTGAATCTTCTTTATCATGCTAAGAGGAGCAGGAAAAAGCAAAAAATTTCAGAATTGCACCTTGCAATGCGGAGAAATTACTGTTTGTGCATTTACAACATTCATTGATTTTTGCCATTGAAAAACATCATGTTATTCATATACCAGAAATGTTTGAAGCTACTGACTGAATGAAAGGAGCTGGCATCTCACTCTCTTTGAATCTTCTTTATCATGCTAAGAGGAGCAGGAAAAAGCAAAAAATTTCAGAATTGCACCTTGCAATGCGGAGAAATTACTGTTTGTGCATTTACAATATTCATTGATTTTTGCCATTGAAAAACATCATGTTATTCATATACCAGAAATGTTTGAAGCTACTGACTGAATGAAAGGAGCTGGCATCTCACTCTCTTTGAATCTTCTTTATCATGCTAAGAGGAGCAGGAAAAAGCAAAAAATTTCAGAATTGCACCTTGCAATGTGGAGAAATTACTGTTTGTGCATTTACAATATTCATTGATTTTTACCATTGAAAAAGGTCCAGAAATGATTGAAGCTACTGACTGAATGAAAGTAGCTGGCATCTCACTCTCTTTGAATCTTCTTTATCATGCTAAGAGGAGCAGGAAAAAGCAAAAAATTTCAGACTTGCACCTTGCAATGCGGAGAAATTACTGTTTGTGCATTTACAATATTCATTGATTTTTGCCATTGAAAAACATCATGTTATTCATATACCAGAAATGTTTGAAGCTACTGACTGAATGAAAGGAGCTGGCATCTCACTCTCTTTGAATCTTCTTTATCATGCTAAGAGGAGCAGGAAAAAGCAAAAAATTTCAGAATCGCACCTTGCAATGCGGAGAAATTACTGTTTGTGCATTTACAATTTTCATTGATTTTTGCCATTGAAAAACGTCCAGAAATGATTGAAGGTACTGACTGAATGAAAGGAGCTGGCATCTCACTCTCTTTGAATCTTCTTTATCATGCTAAGAGGAGCAGGAAAAAGCAAAAAATTTCAGAATTGCACCTTGCAATGCGGAGAAATTACTGTTTGTGCATTTACAATATTCATTGATTTTTGCCATTGAAAAACGTCCAGAAATGATTGAAGCTACTGACTGAATGAAAGGAGCTGGCATCTCACTCTCTTTGAATCTTCTTTATCATGCTAAGAGGAGCAGGAAAAAGCAAAAAATTTCAGAATTGCACCTTGCAATGCGGAGAAATTACAGTTTGTGCATTTACAATATTCATTGATTTTTGCCATTGAAAAACATCCAGAAATGATTGAAGCTACTGACTGAATGAAAGGAGCTGGCATCTCACTCTCTTTGAATCTTCTTTATCATGCTAAGAGGAGCAGGAAAAAGCAAAAAATTTCAGAATTGCACCTTGCAATGCGGAGAAATTACTGTTTGTGCATTTACAATATTCATTGATTTTTGCCATTGAAAAACATGTTATTCATATACCAGAAATGTTTGAAGCTACTGACTGAATGAAAGGAGCTGGCACCTCACTCTCTTTGAATCTTTATCATGCTAAGAGGAGCGGGAAAAAGCAAAAAATTTCAGAATTGCACCTTGCAATGCGGAGAAATTACTGTTTGTGCATTTACAATATTCATTGATTTTTGCCATTGAAAAACGTCCAGAAATGATTGAAGGTACTGACTGAATGAAAGGAGCTGGCATCTCACTCTCTTTGAATCTTCTTTATCATGCTAAGAGGAGCAGGAAAAAGCAAAAAATTTCAGAATTGCACCTTGCAATGCGGAGAAATTACTGTTTGTGCATTTACAATATTCATTGATTTTTGCCATTGAAAAACGTCCAGAAATGATTGAAGCTACTGACTGAATGAAAGGAGCTGGCATCTCACTCTCTTTGAATCTTCTTTATTATGCTAAGAGGAGCAGGAAAAAGCAAAAAATTTCAGAATTGCACCTTGCAATGCGGAGAAATTACAGTTTGTGCATTTACAATATTCATTGATTTTTGCCATTGAAAAACATCCAGAAATGATTGAAGCTACTGACTGAATGAAAGGAGCTGGCATCTCACTCTCTTTGAATCTTCTTTATCATGCTAAGAGGAGCAGGAAAAAGCAAAAAATTTCAGAATTGCACCTTGCAATGCGGAGAAATTACTGTTTGTGCATTTACAATATTCATTGATTTTTGCCATTGAAAAACATCATGTTATTCATATACCAGAAATGTTTGAAGCTACTGACTGAATGAAAGGAGCTGGCATCTCACTCTCTTTGAATCTTCTTTATCATGCTAAGAGGAGCAGGAAAAAGCAAAAAATTTCAGAATTGCACCTTGCAATGTGGAGAAATTACTGTTTGTGCATTTACAATATTCATTGATTTTTACCATTGAAAAACGTCCAGAAATGATTGAAGCTACTGACTGAATGAAAGTAGCTGGCATCTCACTCTCTTTGAATCTTCTTTATCATGCTAAGAGGAGCAGGAAAAAGCAAAAAATTTCAGACTTGCACCTTGCAATGCGGAGAAATTACTGTTTGTGCATTTACAATATTCATTGATTTTTGCCATTGAAAAACATCATGTTATTCATATACCAGAAATGTTTGAAGCTACTGACTGAATGAAAGGAGCTGGCATCTCACTCTCTTTGAATCTTCTTTATCATGCTAAGAGGAGCAGGAAAAAGCAAAAAATTTCAGAATTGCACCTTGCAATGCGGAGAAATTACTGTTTGTGCATTTACAATATTCATTGATTTTTGCCATTGAAAAACGCCCAGAAATGATTGAAGCTACTGACTGAATGAAAGGAGCTGGCATCTCACTCTCTTTGAATCTTGTTTATCATGCTAAGAGGAGCAGGAAAAAGCAAAAAATTTCAGAATTGCACCTTGCAATGCGGAGAAATTACTGTTTGTGCATTTACAATATTCATTGATTTTTGCCATTGAAAAACATCCAGAAATGATTGAAGCTACTGACTGAATGAAAGGAGCTGGCATCTCACTCTCTTTGAATCTTCTTTATCATGCTAAGAGGAGCAGGAAAAAGCAAAAAATTTCAGAATTGCACCTTGCAATGCGGAGAAATTACTGTTTGTGCATTTACAATATTCATTGATTTTTGCCATTGAAAAACATCATGTTATTCATATACCAGAAATGTTTGAAGCTACTGACTGAATGAAAGGAGCTGGCATCTCACTCTCTTTGAATCTTCTTTATCATGCTAAGAGGAGCAGGAAAAAGCAAAAAATTTCAGAATTGCACCTTGCAATGTGGAGAAATTACTGTTTGTGCATTTACAATATTCATTGATTTTTACCATTGAAAAACGTCCAGAAATGATTGAAGCTACTGACTGAATGAAAGTAGCTGGCATCTCACTCTCTTTGAATCTTCTTTATCATGCTAAGAGGAGCAGGAAAAAGCAAAAAATTTCAGACTTGCACCTTGCAATGCGGAGAAATTACTGTTTGTGCATTTACAATATTCAATGATTTTTGCCATTGAAAAACATCCAGAAATGATTGAAGCTACTGACTGAATGAAAGGAGCTGGCATCTCACTCTCTTTGAATCTTCTTTATCATGCTAAGAGGAGCAGGAAAAAGCAAAAAATTTCAGAATTGCACCTTGCAATGCGGAGAAATTACTGTTTGTGCATTTACAAAATTCATTGATTTTTGCCATTGAAAAACATCATGTTATTCATATACCAGAAATGTTTGAAGCTACTGACTGAATGAAAGGAGCTGACATCTCACTCTCTTTGAATCTTCTTTATCATGCTAAGAGGAGCAGGAAAAAGCAAAAAATTTCAGAATTGCACCTTGCAATGCGGAGAAATTACTGTTTGTGCATTTACAATATTCATTGATTTTTGCCATTGAAAAACATCCAGAAATGATTGAAGCTACTGACTGAATGAAAGGAGCTGGCATCTCACTCTCTTTGAATCTTCTTTATCATGCTAAGAGGAGCAGGAAAAAGCAAAAAATTTCAGAATTGCACCTTGCAATGCGGAGAAATTACTGTTTGTGCATTTACAAAATTCATTGATTTTTGCCATTGAAAAACATCATGTTATTCATATACCAGAAATGTTTGAAGCTACTGACTGAATGAAAGGAGCTGACATCTCACTCTCTTTGAATCTTCTTTATCATGCTAAGAGGAGCAGGAAAAAGCAAAAAATTTCAGAATTGCACCTTGCAATGCGGAGAAATTACTGTTTGTGCATTTACAATATTCATTGATTTTTGCCATTGAAAAACATCCAGAAATGATTGAAGCTACTGACTGAATGAAAGGAGCTGGCATCTCACTCTCTTTGAATCTTCTTTATCATGCTAAGAGGAGCAGGAAAAAGCAAAAAATTTCAGAATTGCACCTTGCAATGCGGAGAAATTACTGTTTGTGCATTTACAATATTCATTGATTTTTGCCATTGAAAAACATCATGTTATTCATATACCAGAAATGTTTGAAGCTACTGACTGAATGAAAGGAGCTGGCATCTCACTCTCTTTGAATCTTCTTTATCATGCTAAGAGGAGCAGGAAAAAGCAAAAAATTTCAGAATTGCACCTTGCAATGCGGAGAAATTACTGTTTGTGCATTTACAATATTCATTGATTTTTGCCATTGAAAAACATCATGTTATTCATATACCAGAAATGTTTGAAGCTACTGACTGAATGAAAGGAGCTGGCATCTCACTCTCTTTGAATCTTCTTTATCATGCTAAGAGGAGCAGGAAAAAGCAAAAAATTTCAGAATTGCACCTTGCAATGTGGAGAAATTACTGTTTGTGCATTTACAATATTCATTGATTTTTACCATTGAAAAAGGTCCAGAAATGATTGAAGCTACTGACTGAATGAAAGTAGCTGGCATCTCACTCTCTTTGAATCTTCTTTATCATGCTAAGAGGAGCAGGAAAAAGCAAAAAATTTCAGACTTGCACCTTGCAATGCGGAGAAATTACTGTTTGTGCATTTACAATATTCATTGATTTTTGCCATTGAAAAACATCATGTTATTCATATACCAGAAATGTTTGAAGCTACTGACTGAATGAAAGGAGCTGGCATCTCACTCTCTTTGAATCTTCTTTATCATGCTAAGAGGAGCAGGAAAAAGCAAAAAATTTCAGAATCGCACCTTGCAATGCGGAGAAATTACTGTTTGTGCATTTACAATTTTCATTGATTTTTGCCATTGAAAAACGTCCAGAAATGATTGAAGGTACTGACTGAATGAAAGGAGCTGGCATCTCACTCTCTTTGAATCTTCTTTATCATGCTAAGAGGAGCAGGAAAAAGCAAAAAATTTCAGAATTGCACCTTGCAATGCGGAGAAATTACTGTTTGTGCATTTACAATATTCATTGATTTTTGCCATTGAAAAACGTCCAGAAATGATTGAAGCTACTGACTGAATGAAAGGAGCTGGCATCTCACTCTCTTTGAATCTTCTTTATCATGCTAAGAGGAGCAGGAAAAAGCAAAAAATTTCAGAATTGCACCTTGCAATGCGGAGAAATTACAGTTTGTGCATTTACAATATTCATTGATTTTTGCCATTGAAAAACATCCAGAAATGATTGAAGCTACTGACTGAATGAAAGGAGCTGGCATCTCACTCTCTTTGAATCTTCTTTATCATGCTAAGAGGAGCAGGAAAAAGCAAAAAATTTCAGAATTGCACCTTGCAATGCGGAGAAATTACTGTTTGTGCATTTACAATATTCATTGATTTTTGCCATTGAAAAACATCATGTTATTCATATACCAGAAATGTTTGAAGCTACTGACTGAATGAAAGGAGCTGGCATCTCACTCTCTTTGAATCTTCTTTATCATGCTAAGAGGAGCAGGAAAAAGCAAAAAATTTCAGAATTGCACCTTGCAATGCGGAGAAATTACTGTTTGTGCATTTACAATATTCATTGATTTTTGCCATTGAAAAACATCATGTTATTCATATACCAGAAATGTTTGAAGCTACTGACTGAATGAAAGGAGCTGGCATCTCACTCTCTTTGAATCTTCTTTATCATGCTAAGAGGAGCAGGAAAAAGCAAAAAATTTCAGAATTGCACCTTGCAATGTGGAGAAATTACTGTTTGTGCATTTACAATATTCATTGATTTTTACCATTGAAAAACGTCCAGAAATGATTGAAGCTACTGACTGAATGAAAGTAGCTGGCATCTCACTCTCTTTGAATCTTCTTTATCATGCTAAGAGGAGCAGGAAAAAGCAAAAAATTTCAGACTTGCACCTTGCAATGCGGAGAAATTACTGTTTGTGCATTTACAATATTCATTGATTTTTGCCATTGAAAAACATCATGTTATTCATATACCAGAAATGTTTGAAGCTACTGACTGAATGAAAGGAGCTGGCATCTCACTCTCTTTGAATCTTCTTTATCATGCTAAGAGGAGCAGGAAAAAGCAAAAAATTTCAGAATTGCACCTTGCAATGCGGAGAAATTACTGTTTGTGCATTTACAATATTCATTGATTTTTGCCATTGAAAAACGTCCAGAAATGATTGAAGCTACTGACTGAATGAAAGGAGCTGGCATCTCACTCTCTTTGAATCTTGTTTATCATGCTAAGAGGAGCAGGAAAAAGCAAAAAATTTCAGAATTGCACCTTGCAATGCGGAGAAATTACTGTTTGTGCATTTACAATATTCATTGATTTTTGCCATTGAAAAACATCCAGAAATGATTGAAGCTACTGACTGAATGAAAGGAGCTGGCATCTCACTCTCTTTGAATCTTCTTTATCATGCTAAGAGGAGCAGGAAAAAGCAAAAAATTTCAGAATTGCACCTTGCAATGCGGAGAAATTACTGTTTGTGCATTTACAATATTCATTGATTTTTGCCATTGAAAAACATCATGTTATTCATATACCAGAAATGTTTGAAGCTACTGACTGAATGAAAGGAGCTGGCATCTCACTCTCTTTGAATATTCTTTATCATGCTAAGAGGAGCAGGAAAAAGCAAAAAATTTCAGAATTGCACCTTGCAATGCGGAGAAATTACTGTTTGTGCATTTACAATATTCATTGATTTTTGCCATTGAAAAACGTCCAGAAATGATTGAAGCTACTGACTGAATGAAAGGAGCTGGCATCTCACTCTCTTTGAATCTTGTTTATCATGCTAAGAGGAGCAGGAAAAAGCAAAAAATTTCAGAATTGCACCTTGCAATGCGGAGAAATTACTGTTTGTGCATTTACAATATTCATTGATTTTTGCCATTGAAAAACATCCAGAAATGATTGAAGCTACTGACTGAATGAAAGGAGCTGGCATCTCACTCTCTTTGAATCTTCTTTATCATGCTAAGAGGAGCAGGAAAAAGCAAAAAATTTCAGAATTGCACCTTGCAATGCGGAGAAATTACTGTTTGTGCATTTACAATATTCATTGATTTTTGCCATTGAAAAACATCATGTTATTCATATACCAGAAATGTTTGAAGCTACTGACTGAATGAAAGGAGCTGGCATCTCACTCTCTTTGAATCTTCTTTATCATGCTAAGAGGAGCAGGAAAAAGCAAAAAATTTCATAATTGCACCTTGCAATGCGGAGAAATTACTGTTTGTGCATTTACAATATTCATTGATTTTTGCCATTGAAAAACATCCAGAAATGATTGAAGCTACTGACTGAATGAAAGGAGCTGGCATCTCACTCTCTTTGAATCATGTTTATCATGCTAAGAGGAGCAGGAAAAAGCAAAAAATTTCAGAATTGCACCTTGCAATGCGGAGAAATTACTGTTTGTGCATTTACAATATTCATTGATTTTTGCCATTGAAAAACGTCCAGAAATTATTGAAGCTACTGACTGAATGAAAGGAGCTGGCATCTCACTCTCTTTGAATCTTCTTTATCATGCTAAGAGGAGCAGGAAAAAGCAAAAAATTTCAGAATTGCACCTTGCAATGCGGAGAAATTACTGTTTGTGCATTTACAATATTCATTGATTTTTGCCATTGAAAAACATCATGTTATTCATATACCAGAAATGATTGAAGCTACTGACTGAATGAAAGGAGCTGGCATCTCACTCTCTTTGAATCTTCTTTATCATGCTAAGAGGAGCAGGAAAAAGTAAAAAATTTCAGAATTGCACTATGCAATGCGGAGAAATTACTGTTTGTGCATTTATAATATTCAATGATTTTTGCCATTGAAAAACGTCCAGAAATGATTGAAGCTACTGACTGAACGAAAGGAGCTGGCATCTCACTCTCTTTGAATCTTCTTTATCATGCTAAGAGGAGCAGGAAAAAGCAAAAAATTTCAGAATTGCACCTTGCAATGCGGAGAAATTACTGTTTGTGCATTTACAATATTCATTGATTTTTGCCATTGAAAAACATCATGTTATTCATATACCAGAAATGTTTGAAGCTACTGACTGAATGAAAGGAGCTGGCATCTCACTCTCTTTGAATCTTCTTTATCATGCTAAGTGGAGCAGGAAAAAGCAAAAAATTTCAGAATTGCAACTTGCAATGCGGAGAAATTACTGTTTGTGCATTTACAATATTCATTGATTTTTGCCATTGAAAAACGTCCAGAAATGATTGAAGCTACTGACTGAATGAAAGGAGCTGGCATCTCACTCTCTTTGAATCTTCTTTATCATGCTAAGAGGAGCAGGTAAAAGCAAAAAATTTCAGAATTGCACCTTGCAATGCGGAGAAATTACTGTTTGTGCATTTACAATATTCATTGATTTTTGCCATTGAAAAACGTCCAGAAATGATTGAAGCTACTGACTGAATGAAAGGAGCTGGCATCTCACTCTCTTTGAATCATGTTTATCATGCTAAGAGGAGCAGGAAAAAGCAAAAAATTTCAGAATTGCACCTTGCAATGCGGAGAAATTACTGTTTGTGCATTTACAATATTCATTGATTTTTGCCATTGAAAAACGTCCAGAAATTATTGAAGCTACTGACTGAATGAAAGGAGCTGGCATCTCACTCTCTTTGAATCTTCTTTATCATGCTAAGAGGAGCAGGAAAAAGCAAAAAATTTCAGAATTGCACCTTGCAATGCGGAGAAATTACTGTTTGTGCATTTACAATATTCATTGATTTTTGCCATTGAAAAACATCATGTTATTCATATACCAGAAATGATTGAAGCTACTGACTGAATGAAAGGAGCTGGCATCTCACTCTCTTTGAATCTTCTTTATCATGCTAAGAGGAGCAGGAAAAAGCAAAAAATTTCAGAATTGCACCTTGCAATGCGGAGAAATTACTGTTTGTGCATTTACAATATTCATTGATTTTTGCCATTGAAAAACATCATGTTATTCATATACCAGAAATGTTTGAAGCTACTGACTGAATGAAAGGAGCTGGCATCTCACTCTCTTTGAATCTTCTTTATCATGCTAAGAGGAGCAGGAAAAAGCAAAAAATTTCAGAATTGCACCTTGCAATGCGGAGAAATTACTGTTTGTGCATTTACAATATTCATTGATTTTTACCATTGAAAAACGTCCAGAAATGATTGAGGCTACTGACTGAACGAAAGGAGCTGGCATCTCACTCTCTTTGAATCTTCTTTAACATGCTAAGAGGAGCAGGAAAAAGCAAAAAATTTCAGAATTGCACCTTGCAATGCGGAGAAATTACTGTTTGTGCATTTACAATATTCATTGATTTTTGCCATTGAAAAACATCATGTTATTCATATACCAGAAATGTTTGAAGCTACTGACTGAATGAAAGGAGCTGGCATCTCACTCTCTTTGAATCTTCTTTATCATGCTAAGAGGAGCAGGAAAAAACAAAAAATTTCAGAATTGCACCTTGCAATGCGGAGAAATTACTGTTTGTGCATTTACAATATTCATTGATTTTTGCCATTGAAAAACATCATGTTATTCATATACCAGAAATGTTTGAAGCTACTGACTGAATGAAAGGAGCTGGCATCTCACTCTCTTTGAATCTTCTTTATCATGCTAAGAGGAGCAGGAAAAAGCAAAAAATTTCAGAATTGCACCTTGCAATGCGGAGAAATTACAGTTTGTGCATTTACAATATTCATTGATTTTTGCCATTGAAAAACGTCCAGAAATGATTGAAGCTACTGACTGAATGAAAGGAGCTGGCATCTCACTCTCTTTGAATCTTCTTTATCATGCTAAGAGGAGCAGGAAAAAGCAAAAAATTTCAGAATTGCACCTTGCAATGCGGAGAAATTACTGTTTGTGCATTTACAATATTCATTGATTTTTGCCATTGAAAAACGTCCAGAAATGATTGAAGCTACTGACTGAATGAAAGGAGCTGGCATCTCACTCTCTTTGAATCTTCTTTATCATGCTAAGAGGAGCAGGAAAAAGCAAAAAATTTCAGAATTGCTCCTTGCAATGCGGAGAAATTACTGTTTGTGCATTTACAATATTCATTGATTTTTGCCATTGAAAAACATGTTATTCATATACCAGAAATGTTTGAAGCTACTGACTGAATGAAAGGAGCTGGCACCTCACTCTCTTTGAATCTTCTTTATCATGCTAAGAGGAGCAGGAAAAAGCAAAAAATTTCAGAATTGCACCTTGCAATGCGGAGAAATTACTGTTTGTGCATTTACAATATTCATTGATTTTTGCAATTGAAAAACGTCCAGAAATGATTGAAGCTACTGACTGAATGAAAGGAGCTGGCATCTCACTCTCTTTGAATCTTCTTTATCATGCTAAGAGGAGCAGGAAAAAGCAAAAAATTTCAGAATTGCACCTTGCAATGCGGAGAAATTACTGTTTGTGCATTTACAATATTCATTGATTTTTGCCATTGAAAAACGTTCAGAAATGATTGAAGCTACTGACTGAATGAAAGGAGCTGGCATCTCACTCTCTTTGAATCTTCTTTATCATGCTAAGAGGAGCAGGAAAAAGCAAAAAATTTCAGAATTGCACCTTGCAATGCGGAGAAATTACTGTTTGTGCATTTACAATATTCATTGATTTTTGCCATTGAAAAACATCATGTTATTCATATACCAGAAATGTTTGAAGCTACTGACTGAATGAAAGGAGCTGGCATCTCACTCTCTTTGAATCTTCTTTATCATGCTAAGAGGAGCAGGAAAAAGCAAAAAATTTCATAATTGCACCTTGCAATGCGGAGAAATTACTGTTTGTGCATTTACAATATTCATTGATTTTTGCCATTGAAAAACGTCCAGAAATGATTGAAGCTACTGACTGAATGAAAGGAGCTGGCATCTCACTCTCTTTGAATCATGTTTATCATGCTAAGAGGAGCAGGAAAAAGCAAAAAATTTCAGAATTGCACCTTGCAATGCGGAGAAATTACTGTTTGTGCATTTACAATATTCATTGATTTTTGCCATTGAAAAACGTCCAGAAATTATTGAAGCTACTGACTGAATGAAAGGAGCTGGCATCTCACTCTCTTTGAATCTTCTTTATCATGCTAAGAGGAGCAGGAAAAGGCAAAAAATTTCAGAATTGCACCTTGCAATGCGGAGAAATTACTGTTTGTGCATTTACAATATTCATTGATTTTTGCCATTGAAAAACATCATGTTATTCATATACCAGAAATGATTGAAGCTACTGACTGAATGAAAGGAGCTGGCATCTCACTCTCTTTGAATCTTCTTTATCATGCTAAGAGGAGCAGGAAAAAGTAAAAAATTTCAGAATTGCACAATGCAATGCGGAGAAATTACTGTTTGTGCATTTATAATATTCAATGATTTTTGCCATTGAAAAACGTCCAGAAATGATTGAAGCTACTGACTGAACGAAAGGAGCTGGCATCTCACTCTCTTTGAATCTTCTTTATCATGCTAAGAGGAGCAGGAAAAAGCAAAAAATTTCAGAATTGCACCTTGCAATGCGGAGAAATTACTGTTTGTGCATTTACAATATTCATTGATTTTTGCCATTGAAAAACATCATGTTATTCATATACCAGAAATGTTTGAAGCTACTGACTGAATGAAAGGAGCTGGCATCTCACTCTCTTTGAATCTTCTTTATCATGCTAAGTGGAGCAGGAAAAAGCAAAAAATTTCAGAATTGCAACTTGCAATGCGGAGAAATTACTGTTTGTGCATTTACAATATTCATTGATTTTTGCCATTGAAAAACGTCCAGAAATGATTGAAGCTACTGACTGAATGAAAGGAGCTGGCATCTCACTCTCTTTGAATCTTCTTTATCATGCTAAGAGGAGCAGGTAAAAGCAAAAAATTTCAGAATTGCACCTTGCAATGCGGAGAAATTACTGTTTGTGCATTTACAATATTCATTGATTTTTGCCATTGAAAAACGTCCAGAAATGATTGAAGCTACTGACTGAATGAAAGGAGCTGGCATCTCACTCTCTTTGAATCTTCTTTATCATGCTAAGAGGAGCAGGAAAAAGCAAAAAATTTCAGAATTGCACCTTGCAATGCGGAGAAATTACTGTTTGTGCATTTACAATATTCATTGATTTTTACCATTGAAAAACGTCCAGAAATGATTGAGGCTACTGACTGAACGAAAGGAGCTGGCATCTCACTCTCTTTGAATCTTCTTTAACATGCTAAGAGGAGCAGGAAAAAGCAAAAAATTTCAGAATTGCACCTTGCAATGCGGAGAAATTACTGTTTGTGCATTTACAATATTCATTGATTTTTGCCATTGAAAAACATCATGTTATTCATATACCAGAAATGTTTGAAGCTACTGACTGAATGAAAGGAGCTGGCATCTCACTCTCTTTGAATCTTCTTTATCATGCTAAGAGGAGCAGGAAAAAACAAAAAATTTCAGAATTGCACCTTGCAATGCGGAGAAATTACTGTTTGTGCATTTACAATATTCATTGATTTTTGCCATTGAAAAACATCATGTTATTCATATACCAGAAATGTTTGAAGCTACTGACTGAATGAAAGGAGCTGGCATCTCACTCTCTTTGAATCTTCTTTATCATGCTAAGAGGAGCAGGAAAAAGCAAAAAATTTCAGAATTGCACCTTGCAATGCGGAGAAATTACAGTTTGTGCATTTACAATATTCATTGATTTTTGCCATTGAAAAACGTCCAGAAATGATTGAAGCTACTGACTGAATGAAAGGAGCTGGCATCTCACTCTCTTTGAATCTTCTTTATCATGCTAAGAGGAGCAGGAAAAAGCAAAAAATTTCAGAATTGCACCTTGCAATGCGGAGAAATTACTGTTTGTGCATTTACAATATTCATTGATTTTTGCCATTGAAAAACGTCCAGAAATGATTGAAGCTACTGACTGAATGAAAGGAGCTGGCATCTCACTCTCTTTGAATCTTCTTTATCATGCTAAGAGGAGCAGGAAAAAGCAAAAAATTTCAGAATTGCTCCTTGCAATGCGGAGAAATTACTGTTTGTGCATTTACAATATTCATTGATTTTTGCCATTGAAAAACATGTTATTCATATACCAGAAATGTTTGAAGCTACTGACTGAATGAAAGGAGCTGGCACCTCACTCTCTTTGAATCTTCTTTATCATGCTAAGAGGAGCAGGAAAAAGCAAAAAATTTCAGAATTGCACCTTGCAATGCGGAGAAATTACTGTTTGTGCATTTACAATATTCATTGATTTTTGCCATTGAAAAACGTCCAGAAATGATTGAAGCTACTGACTGAATGAAAGGAGCTGGCATCTCACTCTCTTTGAATCTTCTTTATCATGCTAAGAGGAGCAGGAAAAAGCAAAAAATTTCAGAATTGCACCTTGCAATGCGGAGAAATTACTGTTTGTGCATTTACAATATTCATTGATTTTTGCCATTGAAAAACGTTCAGAAATGATTGAAGCTACTGACTGAATGAAAGGAGCTGGCATCTCACTCTCTTTGAATCTTCTTTATCATGCTAAGAGGAGCAGGAAAAAGCAAAAAATTTCAGAATTGCGCCTTGCAATGCGGAGAAATTAGTGTTTGTGCATTTACAAAATTCATTGATTTTTGCCATTGAAAAACATCATGTTATTCATTTACCAGAAATGATTGAAGCTACTGACTGAATGAAAGGAGCTGGCATCTCACTCTCTTTGAAACTTCTTTATCATGCTAAGAGGAGCAGGAAAAAGCAAAAAATTTCAGAATTGCACCTTGCAATGCGGAGAAATTACTGTTTGTGCATTTACAATATTCATTGATTTTTGCCATTGAAAAACGTCCAGAAATGATTGAAGCTACTGACTGAATGAAAGGAGCTGGCATCTCACTCTCTTTGAATCTTCTTTATCATGCTAAGAGGAGCAGGAAAAAGCAAAAAATTTCAGAATTGCACCTTGCAATGCGGAGAAATTACTGTTTGTGCATTTACAATATTCATTGATTTTTACCATTGAAAAACGTCCAGAAATGATTGAAGCTACTGACTGAATGAAAGTAGCTGGCATCTCACTCTCTTTGAATCTTCTTTATCATGCTAAGAGGAGCAGGAAAAAGCAAAAAATTTCAGACTTGCACCTTGCAATGCGTAGAAATTACTGTTTGTGCATTTACAATATTCATTGATTTTTGCCATTGAAAAACATCATGTTATTCATATACCAGAAATGTTTGAAGCTACTGACTGAATGAAAGGAGCTGGCATCTCACTCTCTTTGAATCTTCTTTATCATGCTAAGAGGAGCAGGAAAAAGCAAAAAATTTCAGAATTGCACCTTGCAATGCGGAGAAATTACTGTTTGTGCATTTACAATATTCATTGATTTTTGCCATTGAAAAACGTCCAGAAATGATTGAAGCTACTGACTGAATGAAAGGAGCTGGCATCTCACTCTCTTTGAATCTTCTTTATCATGCTAAGAGGAGCAGGAAAAAGCAAAAAATTTCAGAATTGCACCTTACAATGCGGAGAAATTACAGTTTGTGCATTTACAATATTCATTGATTTTTGCCATTGAAAAACGTCCAGAAATGATTGAAGCTACTGACTGAATGAAAGGAGCTGGCATCTCACTCTCTTTGAATCTTCTTTATCATGCTAAGAGGAGCAGGAAAAAGCAAAAAATTTCAGAATTGCACCTTGCAATGCGGAGAAATTACTGTTTGTGCATTTACAATATTCATTGATTTTTGCCATTGAAAAACGTCCAGAAATGATTGAAGCTACTGACTGAATGAAAGGAGCTGGCATCTCACTCTCTTTGAATCTTCTTTATCATGCTAAGAGGAGCAGGAAAAAGCAAAAAATTTCAGAATTGCACCTTGCAATGCGGAGAAATTACTGTTTGTGCATTTACAATATTCATTGATTTTTGCCATTGAAAAACATCATGTTATTCATATACCAGAAATGTTTGAAGCTACTGACTGAATGAAAGGAGCTGGCATCTCACTCTCTTTGAATCTTCTTTATCATGCTAAGAGGAGCAGGAAAAAGCAAAAAATTTCAGAATTGCACCTTGCAATGCGGAGAAATTACTGTTTGTGCAATTACAATATTCATTGATTTTTGCCATTGAAAAACGTCCAGAAATGATTGAAGCTACTGACTGAATGAAAGGAGCTGGCATCTCACTCTCTATGAATCTTCTTTATCATGCTAAGAGGAGCAGGAAAAGCAAAAAATTTCAGAATTGCACCTTGCAATGCGAAGAAATTACAGTTTGTGCATTTACAATATTCATTGACTTTTGCCATTGAAAAACATCCAGAAATGATTGAAGCTACTGACTGAATGAAAGGAGCTGGCATCTCACTCTCTTTGAATCTTCTTTATCATGCTAAGAGGAGCAGGAAAAAGCAAAAAATTTCAGAATTGCACCTTGCAATGCGGAGAAATTACTGTTTGTGCATTTACAATATTCATTGATTTTTGCCATTGAAAAACGTCCAGAAATGATTGAAGCTACTGACTGAATGAAAGGAGCTGGCATCTCACTCTCTTTGAATCTTCTTTATCATGCTAAGAGGAGCAGGAAAAAGCAAAAAATTTCAGAATTGCGCCTTGCAATGCGGAGAAATTACTGTTTGTGCATTTACAAAATTCATTGATTTTTGCCATTGAAAAACATCATGGTATTCATTTACCAGAAATGATTGAAGCTACTGACTGAATGAAAGGAGCTGGCATCTCACTCTCTTTGAATATTCTTTATCATGCTAAGAGGAGCAGGAAAAAGCAAAACATTTCAGAATTGCACCTTGCAATGCGAAGAAATTACTGTTTGTGCATTTACAATATTCATTGATTTTTGCCATTGAAAAACGTCCAGAAATGATTGAAGCTACTGACTGAATGAAAGTAGCTGGCATCTCACTCTCTTTGAATCTTCTTTATCATGCTAAGAGGAGCAGGAAAAAGCAAAAAATTTCAGACTTGCACCTTGCAATGCGGAGAAATTACTGTTTGTGCATTTACAATATTCATTGATTTTTGCCATTGAAAAACATCATGTTATTCATATACCAGAAATGTTTGAAGCTACTGACTGAATGAAAGGAGCTGGCATCTCACTCTCTTTGAATCTTCTTTATCATGCTAAGAGGAGCAGGAAAAAGCAAAAAATTTCAGAATTGCACCTTGCAATGCGGAGAAATTACAGTTTGTGCATTTACAATATTCATTGATTTTTGCCATTGAAAAACGTCCAGAAATGATTGAAGCTACTGACTGAATGAAAGGAGCTGGCATCTCACTCTCTTTGAATCTTCTTTATCATGCTAAGAGGAGCAGGAAAAAGCAAAAAATTTCAGAATTGCACCTTGCAATGCGGAGAAATTACTGTTTGTGCATTTACAATATTCATTGATTTTTGCCATTGAAAAACGTCCAGAAATGATTGAAGCTACTGACTGAATGAAAGGAGCTGGCATCTCACTCTCTTTGAATCTTCTTTATCATGCTAAGAGGAGCAGGAAAAAGCAAAAAATTTCAGAATTGCTCCTTGCAATGCGGAGAAATTACTGTTTGTGCATTTACAATATTCATTGATTTTTGCCATTGAAAAACATGTTATTCATATACCAGAAATGTTTGAAGCTACTGACTGAATGAAAGGAGCTGGCACCTCACTCTCTTTGAATCTTCTTTATCATGCTAAGAGGAGCAGGAAAAAGCAAAAAATTTCAGAATTGCACCTTGCAATGCGGAGAAATTACTGTTTGTGCATTTACAATATTCATTGATTTTTGCCATTGAAAAACGTCCAGAAATGATTGAAGCTACTGACTGAATGAAAGGAGCTGGCATCTCACTCTCTTTGAATCTTCTTTATCATGCTAAGAGGAGCAGGAAAAAGCAAAAAATTTCAGAATTGCACCTTGCAATGCGGAGAAATTACTGTTTGTGCATTTACAATATTCATTGATTTTTGCCATTGAAAAACGTTCAGAAATGATTGAAGCTACTGACTGAATGAAAGGAGCTGGCATCTCACTCTCTTTGAATCTTCTTTATCATGCTAAGAGGAGCAGGAAAAAGCAAAAAATTTCAGAATTGCGCCTTGCAATGCGGAGAAATTAGTGTTTGTGCATTTACAAAATTCATTGATTTTTGCCATTGAAAAACATCATGTTATTCATTTACCAGAAATGATTGAAGCTACTGACTGAATGAAAGGAGCTGGCATCTCACTCTCTTTGAAACTTCTTTATCATGCTAAGAGGAGCAGGAAAAAGCAAAAAATTTCAGAATTGCACCTTGCAATGCGGAGAAATTACTGTTTGTGCATTTACAATATTCATTGATTTTTGCCATTGAAAAACGTCCAGAAATGATTGAAGCTACTGACTGAATGAAAGGAGCTGGCATCTCACTCTCTTTGAATCTTCTTTATCATGCTAAGAGGAGCAGGAAAAAGCAAAAAATTTCAGAATTGCACCTTGCAATGCGGAGAAATTACTGTTTGTGCATTTACAATATTCATTGATTTTTACCATTGAAAAACGTCCAGAAATGATTGAAGCTACTGACTGAATGAAAGTAGCTGGCATCTCACTCTCTTTGAATCTTCTTTATCATGCTAAGAGGAGCAGGAAAAAGCAAAAAATTTCAGACTTGCACCTTGCAATGCGGAGAAATTACTGTTTGTGCATTTACAATATTCATTGATTTTTGCCATTGAAAAACATCATGTTATTCATATACCAGAAATGTTTGAAGCTACTGACTGAATGAAAGGAGCTGGCATCTCACTCTCTTTGAATCTTCTTTATCATGCTAAGAGGAGCAGGAAAAAGCAAAAAATTTCAGAATTGCACCTTGCAATGCGGAGAAATTACTGTTTGTGCATTTACAATATTCATTGATTTTTGCCATTGAAAAACGTCCAGAAATGATTGAAGCTACTGACTGAATGAAAGGAGCTGGCATCTCACTCTCTTTGAATCTTCTTTATCATGCTAAGAGGAGCAGGAAAAAGCAAAAAATTTCAGAATTGCACCTTACAATGCGGAGAAATTACAGTTTGTGCATTTACAATATTCATTGATTTTTGCCATTGAAAAACGTCCAGAAATGATTGAAGCTACTGACTGAATGAAAGGAGCTGGCATCTCACTCTCTTTGAATCTTCTTTATCATGCTAAGAGGAGCAGGAAAAAGCAAAAAATTTCAGAATTGCACCTTGCAATGCGGAGAAATTACTGTTTGTGCATTTACAATATTCATTGATTTTTGCCATTGAAAAACGTCCAGAAATGATTGAAGCTACTGACTGAATGAAAGGAGCTGGCATCTCACTCTCTTTGAATCTTCTTTATCATGCTAAGAGGAGCAGGAAAAAGCAAAAAATTTCAGAATTGCACCTTGCAATGCGGAGAAATTACTGTTTGTGCATTTACAATATTCATTGATTTTTGCCATTGAAAAACATCATGTTATTCATATACCAGAAATGTTTGAAGCTACTGACTGAATGAAAGGAGCTGGCATCTCACTCTCTTTGAATCTTCTTTATCATGCTAAGAGGAGCAGGAAAAAGCAAAAAATTTCAGAATTGCACCTTGCAATGCGGAGAAATTACTGTTTGTGCAATTACAATATTCATTGATTTTTGCCATTGAAAAACGTCCAGAAATGATTGAAGCTACTGACTGAATGAAAGGAGCTGGCATCTCACTCTCTATGAATCTTCTTTATCATGCTAAGAGGAGCAGGAAAAGCAAAAAATTTCAGAATTGCACCTTGCAATGCGAAGAAATTACAGTTTGTGCATTTACAATATTCATTGACTTTTGCCATTGAAAAACATCCAGAAATGATTGAAGCTACTGACTGAATGAAAGGAGCTGGCATCTCACTCTCTTTGAATCTTCTTTATCATGCTAAGAGGAGCAGGAAAAAGCAAAAAATTTCAGAATTGCACCTTGCAATGCGGAGAAATTACTGTTTGTGCATTTACAATATTCATTGATTTTTGCCATTGAAAAACGTCCAGAAATGATTGAAGCTACTGACTGAATGAAAGGAGCTGGCATCTCACTCTCTTTGAATCTTCTTTATCATGCTAAGAGGAGCAGGAAAAAGCAAAAAATTTCAGAATTGCGCCTTGCAATGCGGAGAAATTACTGTTTGTGCATTTACAAAATTCATTGATTTTTGCCATTGAAAAACATCATGGTATTCATTTACCAGAAATGATTGAAGCTACTGACTGAATGAAAGGAGCTGGCATCTCACTCTCTTTGAATATTCTTTATCATGCTAAGAGGAGCAGGAAAAAGCAAAACATTTCAGAATTGCACCTTGCAATGCGAAGAAATTACTGTTTGTGCATTTACAATATTCATTGATTTTTGCCATTGAAAAACGTCCAGAAATGATTGAAGCTACTGACTGAATGAAAGTAGCTGGCATCTCACTCTCTTTGAATCTTCTTTATCATGCTAAGAGGAGCAGGAAAAAGCAAAAAATTTCAGACTTGCACCTTGCAATGCGGAGAAATTACTGTTTGTGCATTTACAATATTCATTGATTTTTGCCATTGAAAAACATCATGTTATTCATATACCAGAAATGTTTGAAGCTACTGACTGAATGAAAGGAGCTGGCATCTCACTCTCTTTGAATCTTCTTTATCATGCTAAGAGGAGCAGGAAAAAGCAAAAAATTTCAGAATTGCACCTTGCAATGCGGAGAAATTACTGTTTGTGCATTTACAATATTCATTGATTTTTGCCATTGAAAAACGTCCAGAAATGATTGAAGCTACTGACTGAATGAAAGGAGCTGGCATCTCACTCTCTTTGAATCTTCTTTATCATGCTAAGAGGAGCAGGAAAAAGCAAAAAGTTTCAGAATTGCACCTTACAATGCGGAGAAATTACAGTTTGTGCATTTACAATATTCATTGATTTTTGCCATTGAAAAACGTCTAGAAATGATTGAAGCTACTGACTGAATGAAAGGAGCTGGCATCTCACTCTCTTTGAATCTTCTTTATCAAGTTAAGAGGAGCAGGAAAAAGCAAAAAATTTCAGAATTGCACCTTGCAATGCGGAGAAATTACTCTTTGTGCATTTACAATATTCATTGATTTTTGCCATTGAAAAACATGTTATTCATATACCAGAAATGTTTGAAGCTACTGACTGAATGAAAGGAGCTGGAACCTCACTCTCTTTGAATCTTCTTTATCATGCTAAGAGGAGCAGGAAAAAGCAAAAAATTTCAGAATTGCACCTTGCAATGCGGAGAAATTACTGTTTGTACATTTACAATATTCATTGATTTTTGCCATTGAAAAACGTCCAGAAATGATTGAAGCTACTGACTGAATGAAAGGAGCTGGCATCTCACTCACTTTGAATCTTCTTTATCATGCTAAGAGGAGCAGGAAAAAGCAAAAAATTTCAGAATTGCACCTTGCAATGCGGAGAAATTACTGTTTGTGCATTTACAAAATTCATTGATTTTTGCCATTGAAAAACATCATGTTATTCATTTACCAGAAATGATTGAAGCTACTGACTGAATGAAAGGAGCTGGCATCTCACTCTCTTTGAATCTTCTTTATCATGCTAAGAGGAGCAGGAAAAAGCAAAAAATTTCAGAATTGCACCTTGCAATGCGGAGAAATTACTGTTTGTGCATTTACAATATTCATTGATTTTTGCCATTGAAAAACGTCCAGAAATGATTGAAGCTACTGACTGAATGAAAGGAGCTGGCATCTCACTCTCTTTGAATCTTCTTTATCATGCTAAGAGGAGCGGGAAAAAGCAAAAAATTTCAGAATTGCACCTTGCAATGCGGAGAAATTACTGTTTGTGCATTTACAATATTCATTGATTTTTACCATTGAAAAACGTCCAGAAATGATTGAAGCTACTGACTGAATGAAAGTAGCTGGCATCTCACTCTCTTTGAATCTTCTTTATCATGCTAAGAGGAGCAGGAAAAAGCAAAAAATTTCAGACTTGCACCTTGCAATGCGGAGAAATTACTGTTTGTGCATTTACAATATTCATTGATTTTTGCCATTGAAAAACATCATGTTATTCATATACCAGAAATGTTTGAAGCTACTGACTGAATGAAAGGAGCTGGCATCTCACTCTCTTTGAATCTTCTTTATCATGCTAAGAGGAGCAGGAAAAAGCAAAAAATTTCAGAATTGCACCTTGCAATGCGGAGAAATTACTGTTTGTGCATTTACAATATTCATTGATTTTTGCCATTGAAAAACATCATGTTATTCATATACCAGAAATGTTTGAAGCTACTGACTGAATGAAAGGAGCTGGCATCTCACTCTCTTTGAATCTTCTTTATCATGCTAAGAGGAGCAGGAAAAAGCAAAAAATTTCAGAATTGCACCTTGCAATGCGGAGAAATTACTGTTTGTGCATTTACAATATTCATTGATTTTTGCCATTGAAAAACGTCCAGAAATGATTGAAGCTACTGACTGAATGAAAGGAGCTGGCATCTCACTCTCTTTGAATCTTCTTTATCATGCTAAGAGGAGCAGGAAAAAGCAAAAAATTTCAGAATTGCACCTTACAATGCGGAGAAATTACAGTTTGTGCATTTACAATATTCATTGATTTTTGCCATTGAAAAACGTCCAGAAATGATTGAAGCTACTGACTGAATGAAAGGAGCTGGCATCTCACTCTCTTTGAATCTTCTTTATCATGCTAAGAGGAGCAGGAAAAAGCAAAAAATTTCAGAATTGCACCTTACAATGCGGAGAAATTACAGTTTGTGCATTTACAATATTCATTGATTTTTGCCATTGAAAAACGTCCAGAAATGATTGAAGCTACAATTGCACCTTGCAATGCGGAGAAATTACTGTTTGTGCATTTACAATATTCATTGATTTTTGCCATTGAAAAACGTCCAGAAATGATTGAAGCTACTGACTGAATGAAAGGAGCTGGCATCTCACTCTCTTTGAATTTTCTTTATCATGCTAAGAGGAGCAGGAAAAAGCAAAAAATTTCAGATTTGCACCTTGCAATGCGGAGAAATTACTGTTTGTGCATTTACAATATTCATTGATTTTTGCCATTGAAAAACGTGTTATTCATATACCAGAAATGTTTGAAGCTACTGACTGAATGAAAGGAGCTGGCACCTCACTCTCTTTGAATCTTCTTTATCATGCTAAGAGGAGCAGGATAAAGCAAAAAATTTCAGAATTGCACCTTGCAATGCGGAGAAATTACTGTTTGTGCATTTACAATATTCATTGATTTTTGCCATTGAAAAACGTCCAGAAATGATTGAAGCTACTGACTGAATGAAAAGAGCTGGCATCTCACTCTCTTTGAATCTTCTTTATCATGCTAAGAGGAGCTGGAAAAAGCAAAAAATTTCAGAATTGCACCTTGCAATGCGGAGAAATTACTGTTTGTGCATTTACAATATTCATTAATTTTTGCCATTGAAAAACATCATGTTATTCATATACCAGAAATGTTTGAAGCTACTGACTGAATGAAAGGAGCTGGCATCTCACTCTCTTTGAATCTTCTTTATCATGCTAAGAGGAGCAGGAAAAAGCAAAAAATTTCAGAATTGCACCTTGCAATGCGGAGAAATTACTGTTTGTGCATTTACAATATTCATTGATTTTTGCCATTGAAAAACGTCCAGAAATGATTGAAGCTACTGACTGAATGAAAGGAGCTGGCATCTCACTCTCTTTGAATCTTCTTTATCATGCTAAGAGGAGCAGGAAAAAGCAAAAAATTTCAGAATTGCACCTTGCAATGCGGAGAAATTACAGTTTGTGCATTTACAATATTCATTGATTTTTGCCATTGAAAAACGTCCAGAAATGATTGAAGCTACTGACTGAATGAAAGGAGCTGGCATCTCACTCTCTTTGAATCTTCTTTATCATGCTAAGAGGAGCAGGAAAAAGCAAAAAATTTCAGAATTGCTCCTTGCAATGCGGAGAAATTACTGTTTGTGCATTTACAATATTCATTGATTTTTGCCATTGAA